>NW_022986828.1:0-80850 GCF_009819705.1 Hippoglossus hippoglossus
AATTATTTTTAACACTGTCTAAAACAGACTGATGCACTCTGTCTCTCAAAACATTAAAACCATTTTCCCCCTGTATTGGAAACAGTAGAAATAAAAATATATGAGCGTCTACCAAGAGAAACAGTTAATTGGTGCATAACAATTGAATTTAAGTACATCTTCTGCTTGACAGCCTGACTTTTTATTTTTTAGCATAACTTCCCAATTTCAAATATTCCTATTTCACAACACCTTATCGAAAATTATGACTTTTTTTCTCGTAAATTTATGACCTTTTTTGTAATATCACAACTTTACTCTCATACATTACAGCTAGTCAACCTGACACCAGTTACAGACCCAGGACAACGAGAGCTGTAGCTGATGAAATTACAGCTGAACTGACTTGCAGAACATGATGGACATCAGAAAACCGATGTCGGTGGAGAGTCATTGAGTTTAATGTGAAGAGGATATTATTTCTTGTTTCTCTCGTGTCTGGATGTTGTACGTGCAGCTCGGTTTATAATTGACATTGACATCCTGGTGGTGGCTCTGAAAACACGGAGCAACTTTGGGAATCCCAACTGCTTTCAATTTAACATTGTTGCTAAACGGTTCCAGGATTTACCACAAACTATCTGCGGTTGTGTCGTCCACAGGAAGACAATTTGTGAATGAATGTTTGAGGAGCATCACCCTCGGCTACAGTGTGCATGAGTGTGCCTGGTACGTGTGTGTGTGTGTGTGTGTGTGTGTGTGTGTGTGTGTGTGTGTGTGTGTGTGTGTGTGTGTGTGTGTGTGTGTGTGTGTGTGTGTGTGTGTGTGTGTGTGTGTGTGTGTGTGTGTGTGTGTGTGTGTGTGTGTGTGTCTTCAGTGACTCTCCCGGGGTATTCAGTGTCGTATCTGAGGCTTCTCCTCTCAAATTAATTGTCAGCATCTGTCATAGTTAAGGTCTGAGTAACTGAAACTAACCAGCCCGCCTGTTCTCTCGTTTCTGCTTGACTCAGTTTCCTCTGTTTTTGCGCTCTGAGGATGTGACAGCTAAAGGAGTAATTGATCCATCATGGGTCATTATGACAGGATTGCTGTAAACACCCCGTTCAACTCTTTCACTCTGGAACTTCTTCCTCCTCTTGTGTTGGTTTTACAGGCACGCAAGAATTTGGAAAAGTATGGAATTTGGACAACAGACCTGACCGAGGAAATCCCCTGCCTTCAGGAATGAAATGACCACACGTCGAAAATAATTCAGCTCTGACGGATTCTAAGTTGTTGACAATTGAGGTTTGCTCAAAATCATTATCACGTGTGTGTGTGTGAGTGTGTGTGTACTGTACAAATGATCTCCAGCCTGCTTTTGTTCCTAAAACCCTCCATATGCTGACGATTAGACATTGAGCCCTACTTTAGCTAGTTGAAGACAGTGTTCTCACCAGTGTGGCACAGAGTGTGATGCTGGGAGCACTCCAGTGTTGCCGCCTTGTCCTGGCTGCCGCAGAGGCTGTCTGAAGTGGACGTGCCCCACCTCAGCGTCTTCAGGCCCAAATCCGAGCAGTTTCTGTGGCGCTGACACGGCTCGGTGGCCGAGCTGCCGGCGGAGAAATGACCAGGCGGACAGTGCTCACACGCGGTGTCGCTCACTGGTGTACCTGCAGGAGAAACACACAGGGTGGTCTATTGATTTTATGAAGGAGAACATGGCTTTAAATGGATTTATACAGCTTAAAATCAATGGTATCATTTATGATTAGACACTCAATCATACAGATTTGTCATCACACGTCTCTTTTTGTGACATCTCAGCATTTTTCTGTGTGAACACAATATGCACGTTCAGCTCGTCCAAAAGGACAAAGTGATTCCAGGAACGTCAACCACAGCATCATCTGACAACCCGTCACAATCACAGATGACTGTGTGATTCTGATGACTCACTTACTACAACAGCTCCTTCGTTTTATCTTGCTTGCAAACCACAGTACTTGAGTACTACTACTATGATGACAAATCAAACTGCGCCACATTGTGCTTTTTCAGATTGACTGACAGGAAAATCATCAAAACCCCCCAATTGTCTTTGAGTTTGTATATATATATATATATGCTTTAAAATATTCAGTAAAACACAAGTGAAACTACTGTAAGGTCTTCAGCTCGAATATTTTGTGCAATAAAAAATAATACATGTCGGATTTATCCAAATGTTTATGTACTAAATTGAAAATACAATGTCTAAATATCTAAAGTGATTGAGAAGAAAACTCTTTTCATCTTGAGTGAAAAGCAATGCACACCCTATGCACGCTGCATATATCCCAGTAAGGCAATGCTAACTTTTTATATTGTAATAATGCTATTTCATTCAAGTGACTGCATCATGACGTCACTTATCATATGACAACATATGATCGTGAAACATTTTCTCATCAATATAAGATTGTCTCTATAATTTCTGGATTTATCTTGGAAAATGTGTTACTCTGACCATATATATATATATCTATATTTTTTTTTTCCTTGACCTTTGACCTCTCAACTCCAAAAGTTAATCATCCGGGAAAAAAACACTCTAAAGTAAAAGAACAAAACATTATCCTACTTGAACCGACGTGCTGAGACATGAATGTATTTTATACACATACAATGAAGTCATTATATAATTCAAAAGTAACATCTGAAAAAAACTAAGAATTTACTGTGAAATTTCTCATTATATATAATTGATTATTAGTTTTTTATGTCCCTTCTTATATAGTAATGTGACCTACAGGCAAATATTTATTCAACAGCCGTTACCATGTTGACTTTACAGTAAACGTAAATGGCATCATGATGACCCAGGTAGCGGCTCACATCCTCATTTTATTTTCACCTCTGACGTGCTGAAGTGAAAGCGTTGTGGAGGATGAGCAACTCATATCATATTTAACCTTTTATGAGTTTCCCGCTATCACGGCACAGGGCGTTCTTTCTTTGAAAACACTTCAGCATTTGGCATTACACCCAAAACCATATGCTGATTTGCAAAGTGATAATATTTCCTGTGCCACTGCTGACAGAGGAGGTACAGTTTGAGAACATGTCAGCGTATCTTCAGTATGGTTTCATATGCCGGCATCGAGTTTTTCTTCTGAGATTTTCCTCTGTCACAGCAAAATCTGCATGTTAGCACTTTATTGTCTGAAGAAAAAAGCTCTAGATACCATTTAAATAAGTTTGTCTACATTGTGTTGTATATTCATGAACTAAATTAGGTTAAGTTAGATGCACAGATTAAAAACTATATTAATAAAGAAATGATTTGTCAATTAATCAATTAGTTGATTGAAAAGAGCCATCTACCAACTATTTTGTTAATCAATTGATTGTAATCAATAGTAAACTTAATATTAACTTGATTAATATGTTGTTCCTGACATATCCTGTTATCTTTTTTTATATCTCTGGTTTGATTTTGTGTTGATTTGACTGCAACTGCAAATAAGAATTTAATATACATATCCACTATCTTTGAATTTTTCCGATTTCTTGCACAAAACAAGCTATTTAACGACATTAAACTGTGCTTTAGGGAACAAGTTTGGGCACTTTTACTATTTTACAACAATTTAGATAAAAAAGGAAAACCTAAGATTAATTGATAATTATCAATTGATTGGTTGGTTCTCTCTTATATACTATGTTCTTTTCTAGTTGCTTCTACGGGTTTACAAAAACCATAGAAGGACATAAAACTTGCAGAGAAAGAATGAAAACTAAACCACAACTCATTACATAACAAGTTCTTACAGTTTTGAAGAGGGGAATCCCCTGAATTGCTGCCTCATGCCTGCAGAGTTTCATTAGGCCTTCAAGTCAAATTGTTTAGATGGAACAATGTAGTGGAAAAAGCTATGTCATCTTTGACTGGTGTCTGCGGCGCAGGGGTCCGATGATGATAACCACCAGCGTCGATGGAAAATGTTGTGTCATCGATGCAGAGCGGCTGGATTCTGGTTCTCAAGTCTGAGATGAAGTCATGACAAAGTGCAGCGCCAGTTTGTGCTGTGGTTCCAGTAGAAATATCAGATTCTGTTTCGCTTAAATGTTGAAGTTCAGCACCGGCCTGTGTTTATGTTGCCCACAGTCACGGGTGACGCACCAAAGGAAAGAATCTGCCTGGAATATCAGGGCACAGATCCACCATGATAATGTCACCCTCGACCGTGCCGACCTTAATAATTAGCTCATACAGCATTTGTTGCCGGATCGTGAGGGAAAACGCTGATGTTGACGCCGCAATAAGAGAACCTGTGATTTCAGAATAACATGCAACCACTGACCAAACATTACTCACATATTCTAGTCCGTCAAGATCAAAATTATCTCACTCCTTGGAGAGAGAAAATCATTTCCCATACATCCACCTACAATTCTACAAACCTGCCCGTCTGTGTGAAACGCATCTCTCTCTAGGAGTTCACCAGGTGGCTCAGGGAAGTGCACTTCCAAATTAGTTGTGATGTGTGATACGTTAAAAATGGAATAAACATTCGACTCTCGCTCTGTAGCAGTCAGTGGGTGGGGGGGGGATCTCCGTCATGGGAAGACCATTAATAGAATCATTTCCTCTTAACTACCAATTTGAGGCTGGATGCTTTATCCTGAGTTTCCTCTTTAGTAAAGTTGTAAATCATTTATGTTCTTGAAGAGGAACTAGTGACGCAGCACTTTGGAGAAAGTCCCATCGCTGGTATGATTAAACAGAGTCTTCCCTTTTAATTGATGAAACTTTTAACTTAGTACTTGGGCTGAGCGATGTATGAAAAAGTATATCAAGAAATCAATGATTGTCATGATAAATGTAATTATTATTATTATTATTATTATTATTATTATAAGTTTAAGGACAGATTTTTGCTCCAAAGTGAAGGTTGTGGTTTTAAACTTTTCTTTATGAGCAGAGACAAACAGCAAAACATTTTGCAAATCTGAAATAGATTAATTGTGTTGTTACCTTATCTCTACGGAGTATATCGATATATATTGAATCTAAGTTGTATAAAATCATAATAATTGATAATGTTTTATTGCCCAACCCTACTTATTACATAGCCTACAGCACTATAAGACCATAACTGCCACCAGCTGATACTCTTGCTGACAGACAGGAAACTGAGCTTGACTTTTTAAATGTCTTCACATGATTGATTACTTTTTGAAATATTTTAAATAATATTTTATTCAATTTATATATCATATTATTATAGCCAGGTCTCTAAATCATGAATAGAAAATGAAATGATGAGTTTCAACTCAGAAACATGTATTATAGCAATAACTAAATGTATAACATTACTACCGCAAACCCAAAGTACTTGTCTGGAACTAGAGCATATACAGGATACACTGAGTATTTGTCACGCATGTATTATGCAATACTGCCACTCACAGTGCAGGTCAGGTGTGGTAATGCAACAAAGAAACATGTGTGTGAGTATTAACATTCAGACCAAAGTTCTCATTGCTTATCTTTGTCACGTGTATCCACGACAACAATTATCTGCTACAAATTTCACAAGTGGAAATAATAAAAAGATTAAATGAAAACATACTATTCCCTATGACATTGCTATTGACTATGGGCTGACTCTCTTCCTTAAACTGTCCCTCAAATCACTGTGTGTGTTTGTGTGTGAGACAGATAAAGAAAAACTGGAACAAGGGTCAGGACAGCGTAATATGAAAGTGTGATCAATAACTGATGTGTGTTTTATTTTAGAAAGATAATGGTTCCTCACAGACATGTCAGGAATTTAAATGGCTTGTGGACGGGTAAAGCAGAGGAGATTTATATTCAAAATACTGAAATCCCATAGAGTACATACTGAACTTGAATGTGCATACGTGGGTACAACACTAATAAATACTCACAGATACATGTAAGCTATATATATGGCAATAAGCGCACATATACAGAGCACTTTCTCACATTTACAACCTCTCTCAGGTTGTATGCTGAAATAACTCCTTATTATCCCTGGTGTACTACAGATATTTACTGTTATTGCTTGTTTTTCTAAAAATCTCATGTATATGTATATGACTGGATAGACAGAAGACCTACAAAATAACTGGTTGCCTTATTTTTTCTTTATCAAATTTGCCCAGACAAGTGACCTCACCGAATAATCGTCTAAATAAACACTCTCCCTGAGGAGATCCGTCTGGCAAAATCATTTAAAATCTCTCGTAAAGACACATTTTTATTGGTTTCCTTTTCAGGATTCACCTTCAACCCTTTATTTATACTTACTTTTAATCTAGCTCTGATCTTATTTGTTAATGTTTATGTTTCAATCATCCTATTTTTACTCATCTTTAACATTTTTAGTCTCATATTTGTGCTCTGATGTTTGTCTAATCCTATCTGATTTTCTATTGAATTTTTAATTTTCAACATATAAATCACCTTGTCACTATAAATATGTTTATGTATATATTTATAAGTACATATAAAGTTAATTACTATTATATTATTATCAATGAAGGTCTCACCTAAAGCTGTCACTCCGTAGCCAGGTGGACAGGTACTGTGTGTGATGCAGAACTCCACCACTAGGTGGAAACCTGGGGCACACGCACACAGCTGGTCATGGGTGCTGTTGCACTGCTGCCTCACGAGCTGCCTCTCCTTACACACCTGAACACAACAGACACACAAGGTCACACACTACAGACGTATTCACACAGACACCTGCAGTTACTTTTACACAGAAATAAAGAAGAGTCATATATATGTATAAGTACACTAATGAAATACTGGTGGGAATTATGATGCAGCTTCACAGGAAAAATCATGTAAAGGCCCAGAGCCTGCAGCAGGAATATAAAAATAAGCTTGAGTAGTTCAAAACAATACAGAGAACAGAGCCGACCAGTGGACATGTTGCGTAATTCATCCAGTGGCAAAGAGGAAGTCATTTGTTCTCTGTGGCGAGATCACAATGTGCACCACAATGAGCACATGCAGACGTTACTTTTAGAAGCTGCAATTGAAGTGGAAACACTGGTTTCCAAAAAAATAACAGATGCACAATAACAAAATGTAAACAAACAGCATCTAAGGAAAAGGCACGAGAAAAACCACAGAGGAGTTCCTGACCATGATGTGCAGCAAGTTCATATTTGGTCGATTCACTCAAATGGGTGTAGATACACAAAAACAGTAAGTCACACTGCTTGCGCCGCAAAATGCAGCTCATGGGTCTATTCAGAAGAAACCAGAGAGATGCTATTTTTGGCCTCGTACATACCGAGGTGCAGTATTGACACGTATCCCCCCAGTGCCAGTTCTCAGCGAAGTGCCTCTCGGGACAGGGTTGGCACTCTGTGGGCGTGTCAGCGGTGCAGTGTCGCTTCACGGCCGTGCCAGGAGGACACTGGTCGCACAGGAGGAATTCGGACGTCACAGGGTCGCGGTGCTGGTACTTCGGCAGGACTTCCTGTTGCTGGAAGGCCCAGGAAAGAGAAGCTGTGAAGAGCTGAAAGAGAGAGAGAGGTGACAGAAATCTCAGATGAAAGCGGTGACAGAAATCTCAGATGAAAGCCATCTCGTGCACAGCTCCAGTTTGGCTCGGGAATTTTTATATCTTTGGAGGACTCGCCAACTCAAAGCTTCCTCTAAGCGAGAGTTGAGGGAAAGTTCGGAGCTGAACGTTGAAGTTCCTGGTGGAGACGCAGTGCTGAAGTGGTTTCCTGTGCTTTGCAGTCCTGGGAGATATTCAGCAGCAGTTTTATGGAGCATAACTGCACAGGACCGACCTTTTTAACAGTGATGACTGTACTTCTTTAAATCTTTAATATTTGCTGGAGGCAATATCGGCCGTTTGCATGACCTCAAATCACAATGATTACTCTAATGTTGCAGCAATCTTAAAAATATAAAGTGTGTCACACTGCCCCGTGTTCTCTGACCTCACCTCTCCTGCACATGTCAGCAGCTCTGGTAGATAGGCCGCTTTGTAGCTGACGTGATTCAAGGGTGATCTACAGCACAGTACTAACGCCCCGGAGCAAGAACACACCACACCCATATATCTCTCTCCACCTAAAGCAACCCATTCATATGGACGCACAGCTCTGCCATGGACATGTGCAGCCACTTCCTCAAAAACAAGCCCGTGTATCATCAGCAGCAGGAGCTGAAGCGCTTTGGGCGAATCTAAAATTTAAGATATCAGTTGGTGAACATGTTTGTCATGCAACCATGCAGCTGGTTAGAGGACACATGCCGACCAGATGTCACACAACGGCCTCCTTCCACCCTGAAGGCCCTCAGCCATCGGCTCTGTGGACTTTCCCATTGGCCGGGACACATCCTCACTGCTCCGACAAACTAACAACAGGGTGTCGTTGCATTGTGTGTGTGGTTTTCAGCTTTCCACAATGCTTCTTCAAAATGTAATGTATCCATACAACAAACAACTACAGAACATTCATGTATGTCCGTGCATGCCTGCACGTATGCAGAAAGGACTGTGTGTATGTGTGTGTGTGTGTGTGTACATCCATCTTCACGTCCAATTGCCGTCTTCCTCAGTGCCGCTCTGTGCGCTCTGCGGTCTCCGCTGCTGGCTGCTGTTCATAAAGAGAACTATTGGAGGTCACTGGGCTTTCCCCATCCACCACCAGAATACAAAACACTCACCCACTCCGCTCTACAGTTTACCCGCCGATCTCTATTGATCTGCCTATGTGTGTTTGGGCTCATCTCATTTCCCTGCAAGTACATAACGTACAACCACAAAACACTATCTACTACTAAAGTATGAGTTAGTGAAATAAAGGTTAGAGTTAGTCCTCCGGGAAATCAGTGTAAGTCAACGTGTTGTCCTCTGAAATCATACAGACACGATTGTGTGTCTGTGTGTGTGTGTGTGTGCTTCTTCCCCATTTGCCCTATTGATCTTATCATCTATTAATGCATGTGCGTAACTGCATTTCTCTTCTCTAAAGATAATTCAGTAAACGATACATAAATTCCTCTAGTGAATTTATTTCATCTATCAGCCTAAAATTATGTAAAACACACAAAAAAAGGACAAAAATGTGTTGGTTTACTTTGAATTTTTCTATTTCTGTTTCCTTTTGCGACAGAGGTCATTGAAAAAAAGAGACAGTAAAAATAGATGAATGGGTTTCACACACCATAACAGAAACCAAAGCTTCAAACGGCCTCGCGAGCGCGGTGGTTTTCCCGGCAAAGCCTATCGACCTCCGAGCACAACATTCGGTGGCTTTCATCCACAGCGACTTGCTGCGCAGCTCCCCCGACTGCGTGTGTTTGTTTGTAGCATGGGTGGCCCCAGCGGGAATCAAACCCACAATCATAGCCTGGCTCTTCAAATTAAGAAGCGTATGTACACACTATTAAGCCGTGAGACCACATCCAATCAATTCAAGGACATCTGGAGGACGGAGCGCACAGTGGATCGACCCATTTTTTTGGGGGGGGGGGGGGTTGGCAAACCTGTGCTCAGTTACACTTGTTGCTTCGACTTGAATCTTTACTTCGAGTCAGGATGAGTTAGGAACTGGATCCTCCGCTGATTTCAGAGCCAATGAGACTGAGCACAGGTGGAAGTGGTTGGGTCGGTAGTGTTTTTCAAATCCTAGCACATAGTTTGGCTTCTCTGCTGTAGGTCACAGTGATGTAAGGTAAAAAAATATATACATATTCAATTCCAAACTATTAAAAACACAATAGAGGGCCTGTAAACATCTCTTACAAACATTGCATATGGACGCTTGACTCCTCCTGCAGTGACCGCGGGTTCGATTCTGATCTGGCCCTTTGCTCTGCATGTCTGTGTGTCTCCGGCCCTTTGCTCTGCATATCTGTGTGTCTCTCTCCCCATTTCACGCTTGCTCTGTCCTTAGCAAAATACCACAGAAATATTAAAAAAGATTGATAAATAGATAAAAACACGGCTCACCGGTTTGACACACCCGAACATAATCTACTTTAATTGTTTATGAAATCGGAAAAAAAAGAAGAAACAAGCAGGCCTGGCAGAAACGTCAACGCTGCTAAATGTAGCGTACTGCTAAGATAAAGAAAAAAATTGAGGTCATCACCAGTGAAGCATGTGAGCTCACACCCATGCAAACCTTGGTAGTCTGGCAACAATTAGCGTCTACATTCTGCACCGAGTTTCCAGGAAGATGATCAACAGACGTGTCGTCTCGTGAGACATGATCTGTCTCTAATCAAGACAAGATTAGTGTCTGATATTCAGTCCACCCTGGGTAATGACACGGGGTAGTCGAGTCCAGCAAGAGTTCAAATCTAAGAATATATGTCACAAAATCTCTGGAAATGTTTAATTTATTTGTTATCTGATCGCGGCCAGTTTCCCAGACCACCCTGCGCAGAAGCCTCCTGCTCCAGAAGACAAGAAGAAAAGTCAACTTCTGCGAGCATTGACTCATTGGGACGACGTCCGTCTATCAGCGGCTGAAAGAGATATTGAACTCTTCACCCTCCTCGTCGCCTCAGAAGATGCCATCTGACGACATCGTGGACGACCGCTGGAAACCCAAATTACACAGCAGATAGGGGCCACTGACAGACGTAATTACACCGTCAGCATCATCACAGCGACGCTCGGTGAGCAGCGCATCCTACGTGGAGCGCTGCCAGCTGAGAGGAGAGGACGCATTGAAAAAGGTAACGATACAGTCTTACCTTCCCTGAGCAACTATACTGGGAAGATGCACTTGAGCAAGGCACAGCAGCTGCTATGAAAATGATAAGAAGAGTGTGAGGTGGAGCTGCTTGTTGGAAAAAGCAGCCTCACTCACTTTTCAATAATGGTTCAAATAAAAACGCTTACAATATTTGTAAGTTTATGTAATCCCTGCTGGTAAATCTTAAAACCCAGCTGAGGGACAACTTTGTGTTCATGCAGGGCAGAGACAGTTTTTCTTACCAGTCCTCTAACAAACAACACGCGTTATCTCACAGATGTTAAACTTCTGCGGGAAACAAACAACAGCACACGTGTGTTCCAGGCCTGTGACAGGGGCCACGCCGCGTCCAGGAGATGGACCACACTCGCCACAACAGGCAACAGCACGCGAGACACAGAGGGAGATCCAGTCTGATTCTTACTGTTTACGGTTTACTGTCACTGAGATGTCGCCGTCCACAGTGTTCGACTGCAATACTTCCTAAAATAAAAGACTGGGGATGATTTCTGTTTGTCAGTTGTGAAAATATGTGCAGCGATGTGCAATGATGACGTAGACGTAGTAAGCGCTGCACAACATATGGGCTGCAGCAGCAGCAGACACCTGGCATACGAAGCCCCAAAAAAATGATGACCGATGTTTTCCATTTGAGATTTTAAGAGTAGCATCTGTTGAATTCATTAAAGAATATGAATAGGAATTAGGCCAGCACGGTAAGGCAGAGGTAAGCACTGTCTCCTCTTTGCTGTGTCGCCTCACAGCAGGAAGGTTCCTGGTTTGAATTCCAGTTTTGCAGAGGCCTGACTGGAGTTTGCATGCTCTCCCCGTGTCTGCGTGGATTTCCTCCGGATACTCCAACAGGCCGATTGCTGTTAGGTTGAATATAAGCACGGTGTTTGTCTTTATATGTTGCCACTGTGTTACGCTGGAATAACATTTTCAACACCTGAAGCTTTGCATTAAATAATGTGCAAAAATCATAAGCCAGGCAGCTCGATAAAGAATAATATCAAAGTTTGCCAAGTACATTTTACTTAGTTTTTATGTGATGCAAAAGGTATGAAATAGAAAAATATGATACAGATGTTTAACAGTTTGGGGGGAAAGTAAATGTAATGTTAATGTAATTCAGTAAATCACAATTACATTTTGAAATAGTAAACATCTTCTTCTTCCCTCATGCTGGCAGTGGAACTTTGGAAAAGAATCGCATCCAGAAGAAATTAGCCACAGTGTTTAAGTGACTTCCAGCAGATAGAGTCAAGGCTCAGGGTTACGGTGGACGCGGAGCTCGGTGAAACTCAAAGACGGGGGAGAATCTGAGTTTTGGCTCGCCTGAGGTCAGCTTTAACTTCATGGCATGAGGAGAAGAGCGTGGCACAAAGGGACCAAACCACACGACACCAACTTATCCAGCAGCCACATGGCTTCAGTTAACTGTAGAACGCAGGTGGTCTGAGGGGGGATTCCAACTCTTGGACGTGTGCGTGCATGTGTTAGTGTGTGTGTGTGTGTGTGTGTGTGTGTGTGTGTGTGTGTGTGTGTGTGTGTGTGTGTGCGTGTGTGTAAGAGAGAGAGAGAGAGGGAGAGAGAGAGAGAGTGTGTGTGTGTGTGTGGTTCATGTGAATAAGCAATATAATCTTTTTTTTCACTCACACAGAGACAGAGAGAATCTATAGGACATGATACTCAGCTATATCATAAGACATCTATCATCACACTGTTCTTCATAAACCTATTATTTCGGTAACACAACCAGCGTTATGATAACTGTGCTGTTCAAAATCTGAACGTTTTTATTTTCACACTGCTTTTAACCCTAACTCCACATTGTCTGCCAGTATATGACAAACATGTGTCTGTTAACATGTTTTTAAGCTTGTATAATGAATTTATCAATGTGTAATGAAACATGGAATAATTGATGAATCCTTCAGTGTCTCTGTCAATAGCTTCTCAATAGTGATATTTACTCGTTCTCTCTCTTTTGAAAGATATTGAACTCAATATATTTGTGTTTTGGGATGTTGGTCGAACAAAATAAGAAATCTGAACGTGTCCAATTGAGCTTTTGTATGTTTCTATTTCCTGTCATTTAATGAACCAAATGATTAACCAATGAATAATCTCTGAAGAAAAAAAAGCAAATGATCATAGTTTGTTCGTTGTTCATTTTCATTTGTTGCAGAAAGATTTCCACCAGTGACTAAAATGCAGAATAAGAGACATACAATTTTTCACAAGGATAACCAGTGGAATGTTAGTCAAGTAATGTACTTAAATATACTTTATGTATATAATATTGTACAGCAAAACCTGTCTTGTCATATTTGAAATTATACTAATTTACTCCAAAACTTTCAGAAATATCTTGAGCTCTGCAGGAGGCTGAAAACCACTGGATGAAACGAACAAACTGTATGTAAAATTATTTAAAGTATCTACACCTGTAATATTCTTAGTTACAAGTACTTTTCAAGTACACTTTGCTTCCGATCATGTTTAGGTGCTGGATTTGTACTTATAAGTTGAGTATTTTACAGAGTGGTATAGATACTATTACCTAAGTAAAGGATTTGAATACTTCTTCCATCTCTATTTATAGCACATGATAACCAGCACTGGTAAGTCAAACACACGTGGATAGAAATAATAAGTAGCTGCATTTGTCCCAATGCTTTACATGTTCAAACAGGAGGATTAATGAATCATATTCCCTATCTGTCGAAATATCAAACACAAAAACATCCAACTGGTCAGATGACCTTTCAAGACATTTGCATCACATCAGTTACACTGTTTTTACTATGACT
This sequence comes from Hippoglossus hippoglossus, assembly GCF_009819705.1. Lineage (NCBI taxonomy): Eukaryota > Metazoa > Chordata > Actinopteri > Pleuronectiformes > Pleuronectidae > Hippoglossus > Hippoglossus hippoglossus. The sequence continues at coordinate 13,530 of NW_022986828.1, forward strand.
CATACAGAAGTCAGATAACACAGAGACTGGGGCCTGTGTGTGACCATCCCTCACACAACCGCTGCAGCTCTGTTGCCTACTGTGTTGCTGCTCTTTGTGTCTCTATAATCACTACACACACACACACACACACACACACAGACACACACTGGATCAATGAGTTCATCCCAACCGTGCCACACACATAAGCCCCCCACACACAATCACACACACACACACACACACACTTCTGCTATCAGCACTGTTAAAGAAAAGAGGAAGTTAAGTGTGTGTGTGTATATGTGTGTGTGTGTGTGTGTGTGTGTGTGTGTGTGTGTGGCAGCTACTTCCAGAGGTAATCGTTTCTTTCTGAATAAACGTCTCTACTTGTTTGTTGAACATGTTGATCCTGTATCTTTACACACCCTCCACACGTCGGCCTCACCCCCCTCCCTGTGTCTCACCCTCACTTCCTCACCCCTCTCTCCACAGCCTGACTCTTCTGGCCTAGTAACCTCTCCTCCGCAGCTCCGCCTGTCTGCGTGTGAACCTGTTGCTGGGTTTAGGGAAGTTCGCGACTTATACCAACGGCTACAACAGAGAGTAACGGAGAGGAGGGGTAAACAGATAAAGGCAACCGAGATAATAGATAATGCATAGTGTGTGTGCGTGTGTGTGTGTGTTTGTGTGTGTGTGCATGTGTGTGTGCATGTGTCTGTGGTTGAGGGATTGTTACAGTATTACATGCACTGACTGGCTGGTAAAACAAGCAGAAGTACAACAACCTATAGTGGGCAACCAAACCAAATAAAACATTTCTACACAAAAATAAAAAGACAGGCAACAACAATTTGAATATCTGTTCCACTGGCATCAAACTTGTGTAAGGACCCAAACAGAAAGTGTGTGTTTTCTGCAGGCAGAACAACCACATGTGTTGGGAGCACACAGGGCAACATCGAGAGCCCACAGGTGTGTGAGGTGCTCTGTCTGCTGGACACAGAATTTCAGATTGCCCCCTTGTCGCAGAATCCCTTACAGATGGACTGTGAGACCGGGGGTTTGACCAGCAGGGAAATGGGCACCAAAGCATGAAGGATCCAGAGGGATACACATTGAATTATTGGCAAAATGTGAACACTCGAGCCCAAATGTGTGGTTGAATGACTGACTCAATATTTGGCTAAATACACGATTGTTTGCCCGGCCTAATGGCCGTGTGACTAACTGGATGAACGGAAGAACATTACGTCAGAAAACAGTTGTAACAACAAAATATTTGCCTATTATAGGTCAATTGCAGAGAACAGACGACAGCAAGGCGGAGGACACGCTCTATATGGATATAAGCACGTTAAACGATGGAAGGAAGTACATGCACACACTTTCATTTGTATTTAACCGACTAGCAACACGTTTGACGCCCACGCAAACAAACACACATGCAGTCCACCAGGCAAGATAGTGGTCCAGTGTTTTGCAGCTCGCACGCACAATGTGTTTGTGCTCTGATACACATCTGAACATGAACATACGCAAAACCTGAAACACAGCACAGCATGCAAAACACACCAAAGGAAGTAACTGCTTTTAGCCCAGAGGCATACCTACAAAAAGACTAGCAAATACCACCTGCTGGCACATGACTCCATTTACAGAGTGTAAAGTTTCATCCATTTCAATCGTGCTATGTAAAGGCGATGAAATATGACCCAGAGCTAACGTCCATTCATTGATTTTATGTTTGTTGTTTCATTATGTGGACGAGTGTTCTCAGCAGAGAATAAAAAAGTGCATGAGCTCCATTCATCATCGAAAACAAACAACCTTTTCAGCATTTCCAAAGACTGAATGCTCCATTAAAACGTTTTGTATTGTGATATTCCAACAACTACATTTCCATTATTTTACCAAGTGTTTACACAGTCCACCAAAGTCATCATTCACTGTCCAACATGAATATATTGGAAAATAAGACTAGAAACTTGAGGAAGTTATATAAACGAACATTTGATAAAATATTGCAGCAGAGAAGCTGCGGCAAGTCAAGCCTTGAAAGCATCTGCTCGGCAGCACACAGACCGTGTCAGAGCAGGAGAGGAAGAGGATGCAGGGGGAAGAAGGTCAGAGTAGATTGGTTGCTGGTCCATCAGACATTAAGTTGTCTCAGGGCATTTTCACACCTTTGGTTTGTTTGCACTTGTCTGAGTTGGTGGGTTTGTAAACTCGTCATCGTGTATCCTTAGTTCGGTTTCTTTTCACATTGATAAAAATCCTATAGCAAACCAAAATAAATCACAGCATTACAGAGTTCACTAGTCAGATGTGTCTGGGGGCACAAACTGTTTATAAAGATGGACGATGCATCTTTTTTCCTCCCACAATCCAGGAATGAAACCAAAGTATTGTGGATACGAACGGGGTCATCTTGTCAGAGTCTGCACAATTGAGATCAGAAGAGGTCTCATCAAAACTACACACTGTAGCAATCGTGAAGTTTCACCAAGGTTTTATAGCATCAAATTACTAACTAAAACCATTTTACCTGAACAATGTGCACTTGGACAAACATCAATGTAAAGAACTACTTAAAATGACAGACACCATGTTGGAATATATATATATATATATTTGTCCCATTCATTAACATGGAGGAGGTCGGATTTAAAGCACATCTGGCTAAAGCAGCAATTTATCTCAAATTTGCGGAGTGCACCTGCCAGTTGGGTAATGGGGTTGTCGAGATTGGATTACAATCCAACCACAAGCAAACCATGCAAGAGGACCAGACCGAGACCACCTCCTCTAAAGGGGTCTTGTTGTGGTTGCTTTTCATCCGCAGTCCAGCTACCACGTTCACGTCCAAACAAATCGCAACGAGGGCCAAAACCAACGGGTCGGATTTGGCTGGACTATAAAGCGCCGGTGTGAAACCAGCCTTAATGAAATGTGCAGCATCTGTGCTGATTGATGGAGCAGGTTTTTGGTGGAGGGGCTGTGTCTGACATCGAGCTGATTATTAAAACAGTTCACACAATGATATGTGCTTGCCCTTTTCACGGTTCATTAACACAATAAGATGTCCTTCCACACGCAAGCCGCAGCTCATTAAGCCTTCCATTAAATCATGCAAGGTACGAGGAAATGATTGAAAAACAGGAATGTGCAGTTGGAGATAATGACGACACGCTGTGGTTAAAAAGGCTTTGCTTAAAAAAACACAAACACCTGGAAGGGAAACGATAAAGAAAATGCAAGGTTTCTATTATCTTACAATAAAAGTGTCATTATGTTTACTGTGGCAAATCAAAAGGCAATTGCATTTCATTTTCCTCCACGCACACTTGGAGTCGGCGCAGGCACCGACGTTCAGACAATTGGTGTGTTTTTCATCTGCTACATGAATCCAATCTGAGCTGTGACCATATGTTAATACACAGCAGATATTAATCTGTATGCTTTCATCTGCCTGCTTTTTACGGCTTACTAACTGTATGTGAATTTTTTTCTTGAACAAGGACATACAACAAGGTGACCCCCCCCCCCCCCCCATTTTAAAATGTTAAACAACAACAGAGTGCACAGCTTCACAGACGGTGCTTTTGTTTTGCTGACGTTACCTCCATAATTTTAGTTTGATCTAAACAACAGTTTTGATAAGTCACTCACATCTGTGGTTTCCAGTAGCAGAAAGTGCCGCAAGCCGGAGAAAGGTGCACGATTATCCATAATATGAGTTAGATAAGCCCACAGCAAACGGGGGAGGCATTCACGATGAGTCACAAGAGACTGATTACATAAACTAATCCCTCAGTGAGGCTAAAACCTCAAACAATCTGTGGCTGAGTAGGAGGCGGCAGGGTTAATATGTTGTTTGAGGTAGTTTAGTAATCTAGGGCAGTTTAGTAATCGAAGGTTTGTCAATTGGTTCTGAGAAAGCGACATAAACATGGGACACATAACGCGTCACCTCTACAGTAACCATGGAGACATACCACCCGGGCCCATTCCTCGCTATGAGTAACAGATTGGGCCTAAAATTGGATGAGAAATTAATTTCAGAGTATACTTGACTTTTGTTTATCTGCGTTTCCCAATTATATTTGTTTAATGTACAAAAAGTGTGACTTTGGCCGCTCGGGGTCCCACATTAAAAACAAAACAAAAAAAGACCCAGTTTGATGACATTGTGAAGCAGCGTGGGATCATGGGAGTTGTTGTCTTCACCACCACTGTTCCACCAAGAAAAACAGCCGACTAACTAACTGGCTAGCTGTCTGTTTTTCCTTAGTCATATCTTGTTTGTCCTGGAAGTTATAGCAGAGACGAGCAAAGCCATGGGTAATAAGGATTATGAAGCAATTAAAAAGCAACCAAAATGAAACATCCTGTTACTTTGAAAAAAAAGGGTCTTTCTCTCTGTGTTTTTTGGGGGATTATCTCGTACACAATTAAACTGAATATGTAGTTGTTTCGTTACATATTAAAAGTCGAAGCCTAGAAGACTGAAACTTTAATGTATGTTTTCAGATTCAGCCTTTCTTACTGAGTGACCTCCAGCACTATCTACCACAGAGGGGACAGACCTTACAGACATAAGTCTTGGTTTGGAGTTTTCGAAGTTCTCCACCACTACTTAAGCAGCCAGTGGTGTTATGAGAAATGGTGCATATGTTTGGCCAATAACTCCTGAACTGTGAAGTCTAGAATGAAATGTTTACCCTGAGGTTTTTCAGCTCGAGCTGAATCCACCGGATATGGTGGATTTATTTCTGCCGCCGGAGTTTTGAGAATCCAGACTGTTTGGCTGTTAAATATAAAATGAAACTGACTCTTACAGACGGGTGACAAATTAAAGAAACGTTCAATCATGTTATGCGTCACTGCAGAAGTTTGATCAGTATGAAAATAATTCAAATCAGCACTGTTGACATTAAAGTCTTAAATTTATGAGAAAATAAATAAGTATTCTCTAAGACTTGGGTGGTAAATTTACAAAAAGAAAAAATGTACTTCACATTAATGTAATAACTAATTAATTCACATCACCAATAAGACAAATTGGTCATTTTCAAATGGAAAGTCACCTTTTTACCTGTACTTGGAAAAAAAAGTAATTGAAATACTGCATATGCGACAGTAATATTACAAAACTGCTGAATTAAGACTATATACTCGTTATCCAATCATTTGCTCTGTAAGTTCTGGCCCCTTCTAATGGCAGATGGTGTCTTTTCTCTGGTAATCTCCAAGAGCCACCTCATCTGTCTGCGATGACAGGAGCCATTTTACTAATGCTCTCATGAATGCTTCGTGTTTCATACAGTGTCCTTGACGCTCACCTCGACTGTCTCCAGCTGCAGAGGTGCAGAGGGTGACATACAGTACTCCCCTGTACAGCATGAGGATTTTGTTTCCAAATATTTGCATCTCATGCTCACAGCTGAACGTCTAACAACCTTTGGGGCATACTGCTTGTATTCAGATACTAGTGTATACCTTGGATGCTGCTGCCTGTGGGCCCAGTCTGAGGAGTACATGGTGTGCGCGTGGTTTTTGTGCATACTCGTGGTTAATCCACCTGGCTCCAGGTTCCTGCAGCTGTCCAGTCTCGAGTCTGTAATTTGGCCGATAGTTCCAGCCCTTCAGGTCCAATCATTCGCCCTCCATTTTCTTCCGCCCAGTCACATCCTCCCACTCCAAATGGCTCTCCAGTGTCTGTAGATCCTCTTGTCATTCAGCTTGATGGGCTGCATGTAGACGAGGTGACTGGCTGTGCCCATCCCCCCCATGAACCTGTATCCAGTCTTTGCAGTGATCACACTGAATGCAGAAACGCACTGAGGTTGCAAATTAGGTTGCGCAGAGCAGCAATTGATGGTCACTTGTCGAGTTTGAGAGCAGTTTTTAGTGTTTTTCTCCACAATTCCATCGGGTCTCTTAGTGTGTTGTTGACCTTGGACACTGCCTGATTTCCCAAGGATCCATGAGTGCTGCCCACAGTTGTTCTTCCAGACCACAGCTGAGGAATATGGTGGAAATCAATAACATAACAATACGAATATTTGAGCAGAATGAATCTGTGGCGCTGTTGATGTGTAATTTTGTATTTAGGAGAGAGGGGTTTCTGTTACTTAGCCTAACCTCACCAATCTGAACTGGGTGATTATAAAACAATACAGGTCAACTGCACCACAGCCTCCAAAATGATTCTACAGGTAAATCCTATAATTGTGTGAAATTTGGTGCAGCTTGATTGAGTTTTAGTTAACTCAGGTCCAATCTAATATTCAAATGGCTTCACGGTTTGTCCCAGTCAAAAATACATCGGCCACAAAGTTAAAAAACAGTTATGTATTATAATGGTGTGACTGATCAGAAACTCTTGACACTGGCAAAACAATAAAAAACTCCTGTGACTCATTTTGCTCCACCCAGTGGTGGAAAGTAAATGTGTACTCGGTGGTCGTGCTGTGCTCAGGTTCATCTGTTTCATCTTGCAGTCGTACAGTGACAGCTCTGCTCTCAGTAGCTGGTGCGTTGGGCCCCTGGCGTCGTTTCCAATCCCCTGTTTATTCTGCTCGGGTATTCACACGCTTGTCTCTTCAGCTTGAAGACGTTGATGTCTGACAGGAGTTGGACACTAGTTGGATGATGCTATGTCCTTGTTGGGATCTTTAATGATCAGTATTGTTCTGCCTTGTGTTGAGACACTGGGAGAAGGGAGCCTGCTGTCCGTAAATGGCTCATTTGTGCTGCCTGGCATTAATGCCTGACATGATTAGTTTCATCAACCAGTGGGTGTTGATTATTTCAGGAGCCATTTGCTTTGCTAATGGTGAGCGGTTCCTGCTCGAGAAGACTGCGATAGTTGAGTTTTGGGTCAATGAGCCTCAGAGCATTTATGTTACTTGATTATTCCTTTACCCAAACCAATGTCGTGTTTCAACAACAGCTGCAACTACGTAACACAGCGGTTCATCTGTCAGAGACTAACTTTAACACAACCTACAGCTCACCAACCAGATTACTAACACAGAACTTCCATTCATTCCATTCCTTCCAATATTATTTCAAACAAATGTTTTATTTTTTATGTAAATATGACAGTAAATTCTGACTTTTTGAAAATCAAAACCTAAAAATAATGATCCATAATCCACAGTGTAGTAAATTGTAGTGTTAAACAATTGTTCTGGTGATTTATTTAGCCAAACTTTGTACTTCATTGTCAAACTCTCATTTCTGAGATACCGTATTTCAGGTGACAATAAAAACTTGACTTTTTCTAAAGGTACATTAGTGCAGTGTTGCTGAGACATGCAAGTCCCCGTTGAATTCCTTGGTTCTTAATTAGTTCGGCAGGTTACTTTAATGGAGTAATAATCATCCACCCTGTGAAGCCCACAGGTCAAAAGCTTATGAGTTACACAGCTGTAAATGTTTTGATCCCATTATCGCTGGCACAAAAGAGGGCAGAAGTCACAACAGGTGACCTAATTTGATCTCACACTGTAATGAGGATAAAGATCTTTCTAATAGGCGATGCCAAGTATAAAAGAGTCTGTTCGAAAAACTCCAACCGGCTCCCAGCTTAACAGCCATTACTGTGTGTGTGTCCAACACAGTGGATGTTACCCCAGTCTCTCATTTAGAGCTGGAACTTAAACAACCCCGGCAAACTATGACAGAAAACAAGTTTGACTAAATGTGTGCTGATCCCTGTGCCCTGTATCTCTCCTGAACGCTGCTGTGCCCATTATCACTTGGCGTTAGATAGTGGAGGAGTTCTACATGCGCCGGCTACATTCACCACTCGTTTTCTGGCCTGCGAGGGAGAAGCTCAGATAACATCCAATACTCTCCTGCCGAGACACTATTAATTAATAAGACTCATGCTAAAGGAGCCTCTCTCCTTCCCCCTCATTGTGCTTACCTGCTAGAAATCGATTTCTGTCTCTCGTGCTGCCACTGTGTCTGACAGATATCTTTCTACAGTAAAATGCTCACAGTGCAAGCAATCACAGTGTCTGCAGCGGGAACCATGCCCGGCCAGATAAGAGGCCCGGAGCTGCCTGTTGGGGCTGGAGTCATGAAAGAAACTCTTTTCCACTGCTGGCACTGCGGACAGGTCACGGGAAGCTACGATTTAGTTTTGGGCAAAGGCAAGTTGAGGAAAATATTTTTCTTTTCCTCTGGTATTTACATTCTGCAATCAGGCAGGAAACGTCGACCGGTTTGTGTAATTTTAAGTCGGTGGCACAGTCGTTCTCGCACTAGTCCAGACTGAAATATCTCTAAAACTGTAGAGTGGATTATTAGGATATTTTTTGGACATTCATGGTCCCCAGGGGATGAATCATAGTGACGCAGATGAATTAGTGATTTTTAGGCATCCAGTGAAATATCTAAAAATCTGTTGGATGGATTGATTCACAATTCATTATATTCATGGTTCCCAGAGGATGAATCCTGACTTTTCCTCTGTTGCCTCAAGCAGGTTCACATCTGTGGTTTTGAGGGGACGTCTCAGTTATTAGATGAATAACTGATGACTTTAGACACTAAACTGAACATTAAAACTCCTGAATCATCAACATGATCGATTTTTTCTGTGTGAAGGTGTTACTACCTTGACGTTAACATTATTAAGTACAGCCTCACGGAGCCTCTGGCAAGGCAGTAGAATTTATTTTTTTGTTATTATCTCACAGCAGATTAATAAACCACCATAGCTAAAATGCCAAAACTGGATTTATTATATTCAAACCTGAGCCCGACAAGGTTTTTATGTGATTAAACCAGGTGTATAATTGTCTCGTCAGGCTCAATCATAAAGTAGGTCTGCAGCAGTGAACCGTCTCAACCTCGCTCGACAACCTTGAGTTTTGCCTTATTTACCAAAATCAAGCTCTGAATATCAAAGCGGAATTTTCTCTCGCCGCTGTTGTTTTGGAGTGTAACGGTGTCTAATTAAACTGAGATCAGACTTTGTGCAATAAATACATAAAAGGGATTTAACCATTTTACACTTAGAGAAACACACACCAGAGGCTGAACGGATGCGTTTCACAGACATTAGATACATTACAACTTTTCTTAGGTATTCCAGTTATGTCTTTTATAATTAGCAATTAAGATCCAGCCATACACATCACTGCGATCTTAAAATAGTTCTGACATTGAGGTGTTAGTTGTCATTAGAGTTAAATCATCATTTCATTGCATCAAAGAGCAAAAGTCAGATGTGTGTGTTTGTCGGCAGTTGTGTGACGACGGTATAGATACTAATGTAGGTGGAGGTGCTCGTGGGGTGCGCTCTTCTTGGATTATTGAGGTTTCATCAGTCAATGTTACCTAATGAGCCGTGAAGAGCCTGCACGCGTTGAACGGAGTGAAGTGAGTCAATGCTTTTCTGCTCTCAATATTTCCCTGCGTTTAGAAAAAACTAACAGAACTGGTATTTTTACAGCGACTCAGTCAGGTGGCTCAGAAATCTGGAGGGCGATGCAATAAATTCTCTCCTGGTGCAATTTCTAAACATGCAGAGATCTGCGGGACAATACTGAAGGATGAGCTGCTCACATTGTGGCTTCTTGTCACATACGTGCCATTCTCTCTCAACAGTAATTCTGCCTAATGAGGATAATCCCTTAAATCAGCCTCGTATTGTCAGTATTGAGCTGATAGCATTTTATTTCCTTATCGTGCTGATCTATCACCAGAGTGTTCTGCTGATAAACATCAAAGACACAAAGGAGAGGGATTATAGATAATTGCAGAGAAAGAAATCACATTAAATTATACATGGTGTCTAAGCTCTGTATCTGGCATTGAGATGATAATATCACTCTACTCTTATTTGCTTTTATAGATCACAATGCTTGCCATTAAATGGCAGCTTGAAATATATCAGAGTCCTGTACAATCTATAGTCTGAGGTTTAAATAGATTTACCGCCTTGTAACTGTATCTCACCACCAAAGTCAAGTTTCAGTTTAAATCCACGTCTATCCAGACTCACAAGATAAGACTGAAAGAAAAGTATTAAGTGATACTAAATAAATAAAAGATTCATTGAGTTATGGCCAAAAAGAGGCTTTGCGATCTCATGGCTTTAAACTTTGTCGTAAATGTGAAGAAATTCACTCCAGACGTACGGTTTGAAGCCGTGCATCTTCCAGTCCTGCAATAACACTACTACTTTGAAACGGGTACAGGAAGTATATTAATGTTGTATATCTCATATTCGAGAAATAGGCAGTGAAAGATAATTTTCACTGTCTATTTAGCTGTGAACCACACGTGGTACACGGAGGAAATAGGTGAGACTCCGACTCTGTAGGAGAGCAGCTCAGCTGGCATTATTTAACATTCATCTCTCCTTCTATCCCTGTGATTATATTCACTGGTGAATAACTCCACAATGGTATTTGAGTTATGTTATTTAAAGTCCTGCTCAGCTCATGTTTTGTGAGATGTTAATAGCACGTTAGTTTCTATTTCACCTTCATGTATTTTTCTCTCATTGTTTCTGGGTCTGTAGTCGTATTTAATATTGTATCTCTGTCTCTTCAGGTTTCTGTTTTGAAGTTTTGCACGCAGGCTGGAATAAAACCCAACAACGTCCATTAATGCATCTCCACCACAGTGACTTAGCCTCATTGTAGCGGCTGTTATCAGCTCTGCTGCTGCAGTGAGATGTAATAAGGTTTCAGCTGTATTTTTAGCAACGAATAAAGCGTAATGAAATACATTTTCATCACCTACAGTTTCAACGTATATGTGTTGACTCTCAAGCTTTCGGCGACAACTCTCAGCTGATTTGCACAACTCGCCTGTCTGATCTGAACTAGTGTGATGATCACAGTGCATCTTAGAAACAGCAAACACTCTCCCTGCACCGAGAGCCGAGCACCGCAGCCAATCAGTCTGAGTGATATTTGTGAAATCATGTCATCAGGCAATGTCAATGTGCTTTAATTAAACAGTGAGTGAGCGAGTGATAGACCAAATTAGCAGGTATATGTGTTCTTTTTTAAACGTGGGTAAACCTGCTAGAAGAAGGTGACTACATTTCCGATTGCCTCTTAGAAATTTCTTTCTATACCACCGGTGAGTCATATTCAATGTCACAAAAGTGTCAGAAAACGTCAGCATGTGAAGGACAATGCACGGAATAACATTGCACAGGAAAAGGTGCAGCGTCATAATTCCATCACTGCCAGAGCCAATAAATACCTGTGTCTATACTGTAGTCATTTATGGATCCTTGCAAACTGTTTATCTGACGTCTTCAGCTGCTTTTTCCTCAAAGACGCACACTGTGAGAAATCTACTGACTTTTTGGACAAACTTTCGCCGCTTTCCATAAAATCATCAGTGCTGAGAGCGAGAGGCACGACTTCTGTGTTCAGTGCTAGAAAGGTGGAGCGGCACAGCAGACAGAGGCTGTGAACAATGTGACAGACAACAGCTGCTTTCAGACATGCACTGCAACCCTGAACTTTTCCAGATGTCACCTGGAGGAGCTGTATGTGTGAACCCGAACGTCAGGATCAGTTGAGGCGGACATTAAGTGGACTTGATCCTGCACCCTCCCTGGTACAGAGTCAGTGTAATGTCTGTTTGAGCCGATGTGCAACAGATAAACCAGCTGAAACTAGACAGACTAGAATGTTTATGTGATGCAACGACATCTTGATAAATTAATTAGCGTGTTGTGTTTTTTTAGTTTTCAACTACCGCCTCGATTTTGCACATTGACCACAAGCACTCCGGCCACATACCAAGAATTTTGACTTGGTCTTCTCTTGTTATAGAATAAAAATGTGTCAGTGTGAAAGGATTTGCTTGTTGTGATGAACCAACGGAGCATTATCAGCTGAAGCTGCAGCTCCTCTCAGCTTTACAGAGCTTCATAATGAGTCTTAGCTCATCGTTCAGCTGACAGGTAACAACTTCACTGTTTTGATTCACTCTCGATTCGTGACTTTCAGCTGCAGCAGGAAGTTGTTTGTGAAGAAATAGCGTCTGCTCAGCACCAAACAGCAAACTGTTCTGTTGCTCCCCATGTGGTCGGAAAAAGACAAAACAAAAGAAAGGGAGAAAAAACCTGTTGGAAGGAATTATTACCCAACACAGGTTTCAACAAAAGCAACAGGATTACTGTTGAGTTGCTGCAGAACAGGACTATTTCAGATATTATTGCCAACTTCAACTTTTTACCATTTCAAATTAATTAAAATCATTTTACATTGTAGGGCTGTCCACAGCCCATTGATTCACTTACTCTGAAGACCCATTCTAATGTCGGGTTGGATCTGACCTATTTAAAGGTGTCAATATGTGATTGGATCACCCAAGACACATGTTAATGTCAGGGCCTGAGTGTTTATTGATAACTAACATTCTCTTGTGATCGGTCAAATGAGGACACAACATTTATTAACACTTACTACGTGTCTCGTGTGTTAGATGTGGGTTGATTGTTCATCTGTGGACTTGATTCACTCCTACAGGCTGAAAAGGCTTAAGAGGTGTTTTGGATTAAACCTCCTGTACAATACTTTATGTTTAAATTGTGCCAGCAGCATTGAGATGGAAAGATTTAAATTTTTTCTGATGGTCAATTGAGATTCCTATCAAACAGCAGCACTTTCCGTCAGTGGGATTTGAGGATGTATCTTAATTTCTGTTTATGAAATATGATTGATTAGTAGTTAAAGCGAGTATATGCTGCAATTTCAAGCTGCTTCGTATTGTGAAAGACTTTTTCAGCACTAACACAGGCTGTTTTTAGAGCTTCTGCATCTGCAAAGTTAACTAATTGCATTGAGGATGCACCAAAAAAAACAACCTTAAAAGCAAAAACATGCAGAATCGTACAGGGTCAGGACAGAGGTGTGGTCCAGGTGGGTGACACCTCAGTGTGTGAGGGTCAGGCGTCGGGGGACAGGTGCTCGACAGAGGTCACACAGACAGCGGGACATAAATATGGGAGACAGGCTGATCTGGCCTACGACAAAGGAGAGGGCGGCTCTACTGTAATGGGTGATAAATGTCAGCGTCTCCCTACAGCCTCAGATGAGTGATTGTTAAGCAGCTTCCCGAGCCCGAGCCGCTGAAGCCTCGAGACAGACTGACAAGCAGTAGAGGAAACATTTACACGGATAGAATGGCTTGTTTGGATGACACCCCCCCCCCCCCCCTTCCCCACTGTCGCCATAGGCAAAACGAGAGAGGTGATTAATCAGGTTGTTAGCATGTTTGATGGAGAATAGACGAGGGAGGAGAGAGGAGGAATGCACGCCCTGAGACGGGAGGAGGGTGGGAAAGGTAACAAAGGGAAGAGGGAAGCTCTGCCGCTGTAATTCTTCGAGGGTTACTGATCCTCTGGGGAGCAATAATTTCAATAATTTATAAAGTAACAGGCCTTGATTGCAATAATGTCCCCATAGCAACTATTATCTTTAATGACTATTATTATGACCGTCATAAAACGGAGACTGGAGCAAGCCTTATTAAAATAAAGTATTATGCAACTACACCTTTGAAGGCCGTCGATGGCGTATAACTATACTTTTTATTTTTAAATTCAGTCATTTCTGTAAAGACAGGTGGGTGAAATGCAGAATTTAACACAGGCACTGAAAATTAAAAGGAAGATTTTTCACGTTTTACTTCTTATTATCATTTAATTCTTTTGAACGGATGTGCTTAGAGAATATTGATGACCTTCCTTGAATTCTCAAATGAGTTGTATGCTTTTGAAAAATGTATTTAGTGTACTTTATTTACTGTTTATCCTAGTTTATTGCATTTATTTCATATCGACAGAATAGATGCTTTGCTCCACTTTCCAGCTTCAGGTTTACACAAGCACAACTACAACCAATACAATTAATACAAATAAAAGTTAAATTATACCCTCCATTGTCCATTCCCATAGTGCAGAATATGGGTTGTTTGGTTAATCACTTGGGTGAAGGGTCATTGGTTAATTGTTCAAAAACAATGAGACTTACTTTTGGAGACTCTTGAGACTTTCCTCTTAACGTCACCACCACCCGAACCTCCACAACCGTCCTCATCATCACAGTCGCCGCTGTAACGTCCCTCCACGTCTCCACTGCCTGTTTCAATCTGGTCCAGTGAGCCCAGTTTAGGAATGGACTTTCCCTGCAACAGCTGGTTAGAGAAAAAGAGAAAAAATTCACTTGTTATTGTTTTATAAATGCAAATTGGTTAAAAGTAGTTATATTTTAGGTTAGTGGTCCACACTTAAAAGTTTTACTGCTACTAGGAATCATTCACTTTCATATTCACAGCAGGAGACAGTGAACAAAGTCCTCTAATGGGCTCTAAAGGACAATATAGAATATAAAAACAGGAAGGCAATAGAAAACTAATTGTACTGCAAATGGAATTCTGTTGTGGATTTTTTTCCGCCATCCTGACTTTTTAATGCAACTTTTAAATAAAAAAAACATTTAAAATAGCCTGGCTGGCTGATTAATGTTTCTTAAAACTGAGCATCTGAGCATCTACAATTATCCTTATTGCCACCACCTACAAGCACCACTTTAATGAATCAAAAGCACGAGTAACATGACGTTCACCCCACTCAGCTGCGGTGACCTGCAGGTCGACTAAAGTTTCTGCTGTACCGCTGTGGAGGAAAATCTCAATCAAAGGATTTGTGAACTCGACACCAGGGGAAATGCATACGCTAATTGGCTCATTTAAATTCACGGTACGTCACTGGAAACAAGAGAGAATGCTCTGTGTTGATCATAAAGGTAGTGTCTATGCTAATTAGTTGCTGTTGTGGTTCATTGCAGGGGAGCTGCAGTGTCAGGGCTGCGACTATGGCTGAGCTGGGACATATCTGTGCTGGTAATTAGCCTGTCTGGAGCCTGCGCTCCTCAGTGGTGACAGGTCGGAAGACGGAGAACGTCGAGGATTTGGGTAATCTCAGCGCTCCCTCCATGTGTGTAATTGCCATGATTTTCTTTCCAATTACATCAGAAATCAGACCAAAACTTGAACACATTATGTGGAATAATGAGTTTCTGGGGTGCATGCGATTAGCCTGGTCTAGGAGCTTGACTGAATTGATTCACTGAAGTCCAGGAGGTGAAGGACTGGTCAGGGAAAGTCCTCCAACTTAAACCTGTTGCTCCCCTTGGATATGACCCACAAGAGTGAACTAGTACAAGACGTTTCAGACCTTCTGTCATCCAGTTATAGAGCGATCTAGGAGTGCAACAGGGCAGGCAAAGCAGGCAATTACCCGGGGCCCCTGAGAACGGCTGATTGCATCAGTCTACAGCAATAATAATTTTTGTGAGAACCTCCTTAAATTCTAAGATTGGATATGTACAGGAGACCGTAACAACAACCATGGTAGGAAACCCCCTAACAAGACCCCAAGCCACTAACTTTCTGCCAGAAGCATCATAATTTTAGAGGTTTGGTTGAAGACTACAACATCTAAATGTGTGTACGATGTGTCTGGGATGGTGGTGGGCGTTTGTATTTATGTACTTATTTATGTTATGCACATAAATATTTATGATTTTGATAATAAAAGCGCCATTTGGAAGGATGTTGTTTGGTTGTGTTTTTTTTTCCAAAAGTCCCTTGAAATGCTCCGGGGGCCGTCATTGCTTAAAACAACAACAGCAGCATATTTTGACAATTGGGAAACAAACAGCAGTCTCCTATGAGAAAGTGTTTTGTCCATCCATCAATCCGACACCTTCTTTGTTGCTCTCATCTTATTTCCTTCTTTATCTTGATCAGAATTACTAAAGCTGGTCGATACATAAGTATTCACTCAGGTTTCACTTTTTAACTTTGCAATATTCATTCCTGTCTGACATTTAACTGCATCATTTCACTGTACATATGTTCACACTGTACATATTCATTTTTATTCCATTTATTGTTTTTATATTTTTCTATATCTCCTTGCATTCATAACTACTGCATACTACTGATGTCTATTTTTGATGGCCCTCTTGCTGCTGTAACATTGTAACATTTCCCCACTGTGCGACTAATAAAGGATTATCTTATCGTTAGTTGTAATAACCTGCTTACAGAGGCCTCAGTATGTGGAGTTCAGAAACTGACAACGCTGAACTCATTTTCAAAGGAAATAATATCGTCCAGTAATTAATCTCCATATGGGAAACAGTGTGCAGCCTGAGCTTTAAGATCCACTTATATGAGAGAGTGAAAGCTTCAGATGTATATACATGAGACACATGTACAGTATGTGTGAAAGAGGAAGAAGTGCAGCTTCTAATCACACATGCAGAGATGAATCACATGACCTTAGGTCAGGCCACAATTCCCGACTTTGTTCTCTAGAAACTTTAATATATGAGGAGAATCATGGGAGAGTTGACCTGACCTCAGATCCTGTGATTTCAAACTGTGATAGATTGACTCGACTGAATGCATATTTCATAATCCCACTCTACAAATTGGACATATACAATTTGTCATCCACACACATTGAAGGAACTGGAACCAACTAGATATTGTAGACTGTCAACAAAACCTAAAGAAGTATCAAATTAATAAATAAATGCTACTTACAAGCCAAAGCATGATAATGCTCATTTATCTGTGGTGTATACCTCTGTTGGTTTTTTTTGAAAATTGTTCAAAAACTTGAAAAATTACTGAATAGTATAGTATTGTTTTTTTTCAAATTAAAGTTAGTATAACTTAACTTGAAGTTGAACAAACTTAATTAACATGTCACCTATTGAAGTAATATTTTGAGTTGGGTTCAGCTTTGGTGTACGTTTATTATTTATTTAAGTTTCAATTTTTCTGCATTTTTGCCTTTATTGACAGGATGGTTCAAGCATGAAATCAGGTCAGAACTGCACCTATAGCTGCAGCTGCTGCAGGAGGAGTCAAGCCTCTGTACGCGTGGTGCCCTGCTGCATACAAATAAGATCAGCAGCCTTATCCCTCAACATTTTGATCAAAATGATCCATAAATGGACTAAATTGAAAGCAGCTTATAAAATGGGTTAACAGAAATAAGGGGATGAAAGAGAAATGTAAATATCTCACAAGTTCAGCTGTGGGAGTACAAACCCCCACAATTTATAATTTATACAAATTTCCTTTATACATTTTATAGAAGACCCAAGCATGTGTTTGGGGTTTGTGCGGTTTCCAACTGATGACGCAATTTGCATCAAACAGTGGTGAATAATTCATCGGGTGTTGCTAGCTAATGGTTTTTCACCGCAAACTCATTTGCTGCGAAGCCGAGGAAACATTTGTCATGTTTGACCATGTCTGTCAGCCGACTGCTCAGCTCTTTTACTCTTCAGGGCCGGGGGAGGAACGACTGCTGCTCTTTCTGACACACAATGAAATGAGCCCGAATGGCCTAACTGTGTTATTAGCCTCACTTCCTCGGATGACATGGGGGTTTTGTGTAACGCCGGCTGTGAGACAGGTGCTCTGATTCATTCAGTGCAGCTCCAGATGAGAAGCAGCTCCGAGCGGGCACCCCTGGGCACGCCTGTGGCTGTTACTGCAGCGTGTGGAGAGTTAGCACAGCCAAAATAATACCAATTACTCTCCCCACTAACACAACTGTCCGTGTGCTCATAAACAGCACTGCTCGACTGCGCACTTTGTAGGAAATTTTCGGAACCCAGACTGTTTACTGTTCTTTATTAGTAGTTCTATTCTAACACCCCCCCGGTCGTGTTAATTTACCGCAGCTGCTGCTTATAACGCAAATTCAACACCTTCCATATCTGTCAGTTTTAACAAAACAACAGGAGCTAATTGTGTGATTAAATCCATGTTTCAATCAGTCACTTATCTGCTGAAATTGTGACGCTTCTTTAATGTCTTGATTTCCATATTCAGTGGTGGTCGTCCCTCTGGCACTAACGCACCTTTGATTTGCCTCTGCCGATATTTCTTTCATGAAACCGGCTGATTGGAAGAATTATTATAATTCAAGGGCTTTCACAACCAACGCATAAGGTTGACATTGAGCAGAAAGAAACAACTATTAACAATAGTGAGACTGTTAAGCACTGCACTGATTCACCACCCGACCGATCTCAACAAAGTGCCTCCGGTGAGTCTTCCTTTGAGGAGGGGTTAAGGTGGCATCAATTTAACAGCAGGGGAAGGTCGAAAGAGTTTGTTTTGTGCATCTGTGAACTCCCGGCACCGACTCTCCATCTCCATCACAGAGGACGAGGACGGCGAGGTAGGAAATTATTGTTGTGATTGTGCGTTTTTCGTCTGAAACCATGTGTTACACTATGTCCACAGGCTTGTGAGACCAAAAGCTTGCAGCGATTTTAAAATGTTTTTCAAGGGAAAGTTAGTTATAAAAGATCCCAGAGCGGATCCACCTCTCGACTTAGTAATAAGAGAAGTAGTAAAGTAAATGCACCACATAGGTAACTATGGCAACAACGACCCCAGTCAGTTAACATTTTATCAGCCGTACTCCGGAGTCACTGTTTGATCAACGGCAGGAGACACAATCAGGAGGAAAGTGCTGAGAGTCTGTTGTTTGCCTTTAGCAATAATTAAGATAAAACAGCACTGGCCACAGGAGGTGAGAGTGTAATGGAAATTAGGAAAATGGTTGAACAACGCAAACAACAGATATGTTTCTTTTGAACATCGCGCGCTCGTTTAATACATGTTCTTTCATAATTTCCCCCATTAGATTATGGGTTTATTAAGACGCATGGCACTGAGGATGACAATATTGATCAATTGGTTGGTCCAGAAAGATAAAATATCTGGAAATGATTAATTTCCAATTAAATTTATCTCAATTTCAAAATAAATAGAGAACAGAGCCTTCAGCCTCAGCTGTGCTTTGTCTCCAGCGCTCATTAGTGAACGTTAACAAGCTGAACTAAGATGATAAATCTCCTGCTTTGATTTATTGTTTGTGAAATCACCCATTGTCTCCCTGTGAGTATTATATCTTTTTGATTGGGACACATTTGTTGTCGTGTGGATGGTTGTTTGTCCCTGTGTGTCGGAGCTGTGATGGACTGGCGGCCTGTACCCCGCCTCTCGCCCAATGTCTGCTACGATTAGCTCCACCCCCTCCTGCGTACCTCGAGGGAGAAGCGATATATAGATCCCTGCCTTTGATAACCTGCGACCCCCCACCCTCAATATTATCTTTGCCACTTGACTTATGTATAAGTTTCTAAACTCACCGCTGCACACATGGCAAACTCTTTCATAACACCAGCTGCTTCCTGAGAAAATCACAACACGGGCCTTCATTCGTGAAGCGTCTCAAAAGATTGGGCACGGGGGACCGAGGCTGTATCACACGGTATGGCTTGGCACTTGTGGATGCATAGGACTGGAAACTGCGGCAAATCACTATAAAGGCGGCATCAAAAATTTACTGGCAGAGACCGACTTTGCCTCTATGATATCTTCATTACCCGCTGTACAAGGAAAGCCCAAAGCATCAGCAAGGACACCAGTCATCCAGCCCACACACTATTCTCACTGCTGCCATCTGGAAAATGCTACTGGAGCATTAAATCACGCACCACCCATTTCAGAGACAGCTTCTTCCCACAGGTAGTCAGAATAATGAATTGCGCGCGCGCACACGCGCACGCGCACACACACGCACACACACACACACAGAAAGAAGTACGTGCACTCATACACATTAAATATATACATGCAATCTATATAGTTCTATGTATAGTGCAGTGTATAAAGTGTCACTTAATTGGCACATGTTTTCCAAGGAGACGATCGCAGGTATTACTATATTTCTAAAACAATGTCATACATCGGAGAAAATCTCATTGTACCATCGTCCAATGCCTGAATTTTCCACTCAGCCGTCAACTCCAATTTGTGACCTCAATCCATTCATGTGTGTATTTGAGGTGCGGCTCCAGTAATGGAACAAGGTGATGGCCGTGTTACGACTGCATGAATCCTGCCTACACCACCATTTAGTCTATATTACCCAGCACGCACTGCAAGGAATTCAAAGTGATCGCCAGTGACAGGTAATAACATACAGTAAATTTATCGTTGATTAAAATGGCACATTATGTATAGAGCACATTTCCTAAAGAGGTGCAGGTTGTCATGTGGCAAAATTAATCACACCTTCCGAGCGGTGAATCAAGCTGCGTGGATTTTTAAGCTCATTAGTATTCTCTTTGAACGTGTCCTACTATCTGTAAATAGAAGGAGGGGGAGAAGATCTTACAATGATCATATTTGCCAGTCGGAGGAGAGAAGTGTCAGGATGTGAGCATGGTCCCACGACACACACTGTCATATTCCATCGCCCTCACTGCAGCCGCAGCACTGACAGGGTGTTTATCCTACCCATAGTGCAGCAGCAGCAGAGAGGCAGCAGGTCAGTGACTGAGAGGCTGGAGTGGAAATTAGAATATCATGTATTTCCTTTTTTTTTATATAATAATATTATTGTGCAAAATAATCCTCTGTCCTGCGGCTCGAACATTGGTGAATTTCAAGGATATTGCAGGTGATCTTTCGAATTGCCGACAAATCCCGTGGACCAAAACTGACAATCACATAATTTACTAAAGCCTGATAAAGGTCTCTTGAACTCCGCAACAGACCTGCTTTGTTTTCCAAAACTATTAAAAATGTGTCATTGAGCGACAATCAAACATATCTTCGTCGTGCTGTTGGTGTTACGAATGGGTGTGGTGGGAAAAAAGAAAAACAACAGTGAAGATTTAAATGCACAAAAAAAAGGTATCAGTATTTTTACTGAACAAACTTAATTTGGTGACATTGACAAAAAATACTGGTTGAGAACATGACACCAATGTGATCATGTTGATGGAAATTGTGTAAATTATAATTCTCCTGAAACAGTTGTTTTGGCAAGAATGAATTGATGTTGTACGTTAATTGTTGTTGATTTTTAAAAGTAGATATTATTCTGATGTAATTTTCTCATATTTCTCTCTGCCAAGAAGGTGACGTCTCCATCTATCATTTGTTTGTCTGTTCGCAGGATTATGCAAAGACTACTGGACGGATCACCACTCGTCAGGGAGGAAGTGATTACATTTTGGTGTAGATCCGGACCAGATGCCTGTGTTTAATGTGAAGCAGTTTGCTGAAAATGTCTGTGTACATCAACCTTGGCAAAGGTGTATGTACTCTCCAAGTGCCTTTCTTGTTTTGATATAAATTGTATTGGCATTACATTTCCCCTGAAACAATTTTCCTAGGGCACAAAAAACAACATCTAAATGTTATATGCAAAGGTTGTTTGAATTTTAAAAGTAGATATATATTTAAATGTGGTTTTCTTACATTATTTAATACGGTGAAGCTTGAATGTAGCAATTTATGACCAATGACACAAACAGGATTATCCTGCTGTTGCTTAAAGTGGATTTTATTCATGGCTATGCACATGAAATCATTTAAGATAAGGTTGTTAACTCCAGAATAGCAGTAGGTGGAATTATCTAATTTAATGCACCTAATTCATGGGGATAAAGATGAGGAAATTGATTATAACATCATAGGTTTTGATGTTAAGACTAACTTTTACAGTCCTGATGGATCTGACTTCACAGATTCCTCATTGGATGCCAAGACGAATAAACTCAATTTATAAGAAGCTGTGGTGAGTGAAATAACTTGAGAAAACAGGATGATGGTTATAACCAGGGTGGCCTTTGCTCCTGAACTGGATTTCTATTACAGTCAAATGTTATGATGTGCTATGCACATTTAGGAGCACAACAAAATGTGAATACATTACCAGTGTTAATCCTTTGGTCTAAGAGGAGAGAGAGCATGAATAATTCACAAGCAAAACTGCTGGTCAACCAGCACATCAATGACTGGTAAATAATTCAGGCCACAGACTGGATGAGGAGCTGCTTGCCCCTGATTTTGATTGAGAGACACAGGGACAGGACCTACTTATAGATTCTTGATGGGTTTTACCACATCAAGAGGAGAGGACAGGCAAGGAGGAAGGGAGCCAACAAATAATTCATAGGAAAGGGCCGCTGATGAGCAAGATGATGAAATCTAGAGTTTGTACGCTCCGATCGCATGATGAATTTGTCAATAGCTGCATTGCTGTTTTGTGTTTTCCCGCAGTCTCTGCTGTTGAATAGTAATGATACATTTACATTTGGTCCTGAGGAAACTGGGAGTGTTTTTTTCCCCCCAGTAGTTAGTCAAGGTCGAATAAATGGAAATGGTAAAGAACGTTTCTGATATGTAGATGAAAAACATGAAAATCAACTTTCGCATTGATACATTTTTCTTATCCTATAAAAATTGCCAATGGCGTCTTTAAAGGTGGTAGCGTTTCACTTTCAGCCATATTACAGTGCACAGCCGTTCAAACAGGCAACCTGCCATTCATGCACAGGCGCACATGTGCTTTACGGTAAGTTCCATCATATTAATAAGGTGCACCAATACTATGGTGATTTATGGACGTAATATACTGCGTAGGGGACACCCAGATGTGCACACAGTCACTCATGTGTACAATAGAAAGTGTGTGCACTGGTATATGTAATTGATGTTTTTGCTGGTTGTAAACCGAGCTGCCATTAACCCCCCACCTACACTAACACACACACACACACACCTACACACACTTGAATCCACTTCATCCATCAAACATAAATAAATATATTTAAATTTCGAAGACCAACCACTTAACAATGCCTACATTTTAAATCACAGTGTACTCAACTTGACCCACATTTCCACTTCAAGCCCCTGTTTACATCTACACACAGTCACAGTATCAGTGCATTACATGGGACTTCCTGTTGTTCTCTGCACAGTAAAAGACTTCAAAACATGCTGTTCCTCATAAAATATGTTTTCAACACCTTAAAACCCGCAGATGAATAAAAGAATAAAATATAATACAGGTCAGGTCAAATAAACACTTCAGCAGCTAATGAGATGCCAAACAGAACCATTTGTGAATCAAGTCCCATCTGGTTGCTAATCAAAACTAGACTCAAGGACTGTGAGCACACAAGGTGTTAAATGAATCTCACCAGATGTATAATATAGAAAGTCCCTGGTAAGATTTCACCTTCCTCAATGAGGACTTCTCGTGTGAAAAGCAATTTCTCTGATGTAACAAGATTATTTACATTAGACTTTAGATTTTTTTTTACATTTTAGATACCATGTTGATTAATTAGCTTTCTTAAACATTTTCTGCTTCAGAAAGTCTGGACTCAACAGTGTGAAATCAAATCAAATCAAATCATGTGGCGTCAGAGCAATTGAATAAATTAGTTCCCGACTGGAAAAATGCACATGAACACCACCTTGAGTTGGAACAACATTTTGAAACAATTTGTCGAAAATGTTGGGACACAAGTTGCTGACATCATAACTTATCAAAAATAATCATCATTTTACAAGCAACTTTAAATATTAGCTTCTCATGTGAACTTGTCGAGTGTTACACTTTTGTCACTTTGCAAACTGGATGTCCATCTCTCACACGCAGCTCACACCAGACTTTTTAGCCGCTATTTTTATGATTAACATGCACATTTTGAATTATTTATATGCCTGTCGCAGCTCAGCCTTTTTCTTTGCTCTTTGATATTATGCAAATACTGGAAAGAGGTGTCATGGTGTTGTTTAAACGAGTCCAAACACATAAATACAACATTTTGTTTCCAGCATCTATGTTTTTTCCACATTCTGACTTCAAAGCACCTGAACACACCAAAGTCGGAACATCGACTTCACAACTCGGAGAAATGGGACCTTCCGCACAGCGTGTTCACGTCTTTTTCAGTCCGTCTTCATCAGTCTAATGAACAGATACCAGCTCTATCTGATCATGTATCAATCCACACAACCACTGAGAGACACAACCCATTGAGCTCTGCATTAAAACAGTGACAGTTAGTGTTGGTGAGGATGTGTTGGTTAAATTACCAGTGAGGGAATGAAATGTGATCCAGGAGGTCCAGCTTGAGTAACAGATGAATGATTAAAGGGTTATCAGACGCCAAAACACAGCGGAGCAGTTTGGATACTCAGAGACAGGATTTGACATCTCTGGAAAGTTAACGCTATTTTATTTTTCAATAGAACAATAGGACAATGGAACAACAGAAATACAGCATTCCTGTGACAAAGCATCTGTCAGTAATGTGGGCTCGCATGTTGCAATACAACTTGAGCTCAATTTGGTCTGAACTTGGCCGTAGTCTACTTGAAAAATCGAGTAATCTCCACATCCACCAATCAAAATTACAC
The DNA here is from genome assembly GCF_009819705.1 of Hippoglossus hippoglossus. Taxonomy (NCBI): domain Eukaryota; kingdom Metazoa; phylum Chordata; class Actinopteri; order Pleuronectiformes; family Pleuronectidae; genus Hippoglossus; species Hippoglossus hippoglossus. The sequence goes on from NW_022986828.1 coordinate 37,836, forward strand.
CAATCCATTTTCTTCCACTTATCCATGCAGGTCTGAATCGCGGAGGCCGCCGCCTAAGCAGCGTGATTTCCCCAGCCATGCTTTCCAGCTCCTCCTGAGGGCGTTCCCAAGCCAGATGGGATATGTAGTCCCTCTAGCAAAATCTGGGTCTACCTCTGGGTCTCCTCACAGCTGTACAACAGTAAAACCCCAATGGAAGGCGCCCTCAGGAGGCATCCTGATAAGATTCACGAACCAACTCAACTCTCCCCATTCAACGTGAGGGAGCAGCGGTTCTACTCCCAGCTCCCTACAGTGATCAGCGACCTGGCAGGTCTAACTTTATTAGGCCAAATTTGATAATACTTTCAAATAATTGTGTCCAATTCACTGCAGTGACTGCGATTAAACAGACCCTGAATGTAATCTAAATGATTTTTGTAAATCAGTGTGTTATGAAACAAAACACTTCTCTCTTAATAATCACTTTGACCCAGTGATTGGGTGTAATTTGGATTAAGTGTACTTGAGATGAAAATTCATTTCAGTTTTTTTGCATCTTTATTTCCCAAAATACCCAAACAAAGTCCTGAAATAGCTCAGACCAAGGAACAGCTTACCGAACAAGAGATCTGGACGGTTACCATCATGACTATAAACAAAACAGACAAGTTGCACCATTTACTCCACTACACAGGCACAGCATCTTTATTTTTATTCCTCCCTGAGGCAGCGCTGGCACACAACAGGAGGATTTGGCAAACAACACTTGTTCAGAAGGGCAAATGTTGACTTTCAGCACAAGTAGACTTTAACTACAAAATCAAACTTTCTTTTTCACAACAAGACTAGGTCACAACCTAGTATATGGACGTAAGATCAATGTGTCCATAGAGAGGTGCCTTGCACTCTCTCCGGTGGAATGGATTTCCAGGCGTTTTTTAAAAATAAGGTCGCTAAAGGTCGTAAACAAAGATGCTAAGTTGGTTTCAAGGTTAAACAACATATTTGACAGCTCATTAGATAACAGCTAATGTTAGCATTCAACCACTATTTAGCCACAAGGACTTTTTATATATATAAATGCACATCTGGGAGAAAGGAAGTGGTTGAAAGCAAACGTTAAATGTTGTCTGATGGTAGCTTAGGAGCTATCAAATAGGCTGTTCATCTTAAAACCTCCACATTTTAACTTTCTTTTCGGTTTCTGATCCGTTAAGAAGCAGTGAAATGAAAACAGTTTGTCAGATTCTCTGTGTTTATATAAACCTGGATCACAGCAGTAACATTATCTCTTCACAACAGTATTCAAGCTTCCCACCCAGAGCACCATGCCAGAGGACAATGGCCGCCGTGTAAATATGGTCTATTCAAAATGTTCGAGCGAATTTGTTTTGAAAGAGCCAAATGACGACACTCCACCAGTCGGGGCCAACCAACCTGTGATAGTTCATCACTGAGGAACTGCTGTCAGCTGACAAATGTTGTGACTTCATCAATCAATCAATCAGGTAGCAGAGACACTTGTGTTTATACGACGGCCCCTTTATCAGGGTTCCCTTTAAAAAACAGCTTTTTGACTGGAGTGAAGGGAACGATCACACTTCAACCAATCACTTCAGGACGAGACTTTAAATTGGCTGCATTCAGACCCAACAAGCAAAGTCAATGGAAAAGAGAGGCAGCAAAACCTTGAATCTCGTCTGCAAATGGTGATTTGTTTACCTGAGTCTGCGAATGTCTCATTGAAGGATTTTTCACAAAGAGCTTCCTCGACCAAGACATTCAAACATTCTGCTTTTACAATGTGAGATCAATATATATTGATAAGTGTTTTTTTTGTTTGTTTGTTTGTTTAGTTTCCTTATTTGTGCTTTAACGCATTTTACAATGTCCACATGTGACTCTAGTTAATGTTGCATTGACATAAGTCATCATTTAAGATTTAATTAAATGTCTTTTAGAAATTTGTTGGTCATGATATTCACTCATATTTTCACACTATCATGTGCAGTTTAATAAGATTATTTGTTTTTGAGGGACAAAGACTGCATTTATCATTTACAAACACTTAAACTGACTTAAATGCATTGGATTTTACTTCTGTTTAGTTTACTATATGCACAGAGATTTTATCTGGTTACTATCAATAGAATATTTTGTGCAGGACTAATTAGCACCATCTTTTGTTTGGTGTCACTGACCTTATATAATATAATGTATTTCTAACTTTGGTAAATATACTTTGGACGAGCATCAGACGTGGGTGAAACCAGGAGCATCATTTGTCGTTATAATCTCAGTTATTTTATACAGATACTTTGACAATTTATGATGGTTATGTTTGTTATTATACTCATGTTATTCATATATGCTAAATGTATGTCTGAGCCTAAATGGTGGAATGAATCAACTATAAAAAATTATTGTGACAGCCACTTTGAATGAGCCAAAGCGCTATATATCTTTACAACAGAACAATCTGACAATATCTATAATATAAAAATAGCCTTTAGTTAAACGTGTGATCATAACAGAAAAAAAAACCAATTTAATAGGATGAAAAAGCACATGTGTAGTTGAAACTGTGTCCATTCATTTCATGCTGCCTTCACTGAGGAAATTTCATTTACATTACAGTGAATTCACAGTCGGCAGATTTTTAGGGAAAATTGACAGCCAGGAAGTCAGTGTTTTGAATTTTTTTTTTTTTATTCATACCAAATATTTATTTGAATTTTTACTAATAATTTAAGCAGGTTCGAGTCCAGTAAATAAATTTAAAGGGCACAGAGGTAAGTTTAGTAACTGCCCTAGGTAAAAAGGGTTATGACACAAAAAACTGAATGTCTTTTTTCGCTGGGTTAAGATATTTAAACTTATAATTTTACCTTGAAAGTTGCCCAAAGTGGTTTATCTTTAGTTGATGACTTACAAAGCTTCTATCCCCACAGGGACTGACTGTGTTACTGCCTCTGACACATTCTTAGGATAATACTAATATGAAGGAGTAAAAAACATTCTGATACCAATATGTGGGCCAATACAAGGCAATGATTCCCAAGTCGTTATAAACTGAGGTTTGATATTTTAGTTTTTACATAAACTTTATATTAACTGGAATGACACTCAGTCAGAGTATTGTTCCCTGATGAAACCAGATTTAAATTCACCAGACCAGTTTATTAATTATAACTATCAGTCCCATAAACGTGTCTGATTTTCTTCATCAACATCCATTAATTATTCTCTGAGAGTCATGGGGTCATGTCCCACCCCTCCACAAAATATAAGGGAAATGGGTTGAGTAGATTTTGCATAATCCTGCTAACAAAACAAATAAACAGACAAAGACATAAGCTCCTTGTCAGAGCAACTGTACTCAGAACCACAAGGGCATCCAAAGTAACAAATTCAGATATAACGTCGCACACAGAGAGACACATGTACCCACTGAATGTCAACAAGGCAGATCAGGAGCTCTGGAATAGTTATGATATAGATTTATGTGTTTCTGACATCCCACAGATGGTGTGAATTAGTCGGGGGGGGGGGGGGGGGGGGGGGGGGGGGGGGGGGGGGGGGGGGGGGGGGGGGGGGGGGGGGGGGGGGGGGGGGGGGGGGGGGGGGGGGGGGGGGGGGGGGGGGGAGGGGGGGGGGGGGGGGGGGGGGGGGGGGGGGGGGGGGGGGGGGGGGGGGGGGGGGGGGGGGGGGGGGGGGGGGGGGGGGGGGGGGGGGGGGGGGGGGGGGGGGGGGGGGGGGGGGGGGGGGGGGGGGGGGAACCAAAGCAAAAGTTCACAAATCTGCTGGCTGCTGCTGCGGCAGTGAAACAAGCCAGAGACGGCTCCAGCAGCTGTTACTGAAACTACAGAGGAGAAAGTGCTCCCGTAAACTGCCCTAATCTCATCATCCTTGAAAGATAAACAGCACTGAGAGGAGCCACAGTCGCACAAATGTGCATCAAAATGGACTGAGTGATAGAAAAGCAACATTGATTCCGACAAAGAGCAGAGGAGGAATTTTGTAAATACGAAGACGCACAATCGAGACCAAATGGGTTTCTAAACGCGTCATGATTGATTTTGTTTTTCAACGCCTGGATATGATTTTGCATTTGAGAGTAGTTTTTCTATTAGCTGGAATTTACCGGTGATATGAAAGTTGATATGAAAGAATTATTTCATCAAGGATTTTTTTTTTTGGAAATGTAAAAGTGTAAAGGGCTACAGGTTTTCGTGACAGATTTCATCTCTTCACGAGATACCAGTTCTGTGTATTTTACGGAATGAGCCAAAGAGCTGACAGGAGGCTTTATGTTCCACAAACAGAAAAATAGAAAATTATGAGATTACCAAAGGTGATATTTGCCAGAGTTATATCATGAAATGAGGGATGGAAATATAAAATTGAAAGAAAAGAGGAAATATAATAAACACACAGTAAATATGTACAGAGAAGACGTGACTCACCTGATTGATGTGTTTGAGTTTGTCAATGATTTGATTTATCACAGGGTCGGCGTCCTTCACCTTGACTTCTGGGTTTCCACTCTGAGCTTTTATCCCATTGCCGACCACACGGAGGGTGTAGCTGTGAACAGAGTAGAGAAGACATAGAGTCTGTGAGTATCTTTATACACCTGTCATCAGAAACACCACAGGAAAAACAAGAGAAATACCAGTGGTGCAAGGTAACTCAGTACTTTCACTCAAGTACTGCGCTTAAGCACAAATTCTTGTACATCATTTACCGCTTTATTTTACTTCATCCCCTTTCCCTTGGGCAATATTGTACTTTGTACTCCACTATATTTATTTAAGGGGTGTAGTTGCTAGTTCATTTTCACGTTAAGATATCATCCATCCATGCATTGTCCTTACCACATTATCTATATCCTCCAAGATAGGATCTATCTGACATTGGGCGAGGGGGGGGGGGGGGACCCTGGACAGGTCACCAGCGTATCACAGGGTCAACAAACACAGACAAACAACCATTCACACCTATGGTCAATTTAAAGTCTTTAGAAGAACATGCAAACTCCACACAGAAAGAACCCAACCAAACATTTACACATTACACATAAAACATCATAAGCTTTTAAATGCATACATATAAAACAGTTGCAGACTCTAGTTGGAGCTACAGGCCATGTTTTATTTGTCTCTTAGTTGTTAGCAGTTCTACCTAAGAGAGACATTTCCCCTCCAAACATAGTTTATTTAAATGCATGAGGCCCACAAAGGTAAATCTCTGCAATATTTCACACATAAATACACAATTACATAAAAGTAGAAGAAATGAATACAGACTTCTTTGGCTTGAATTGGCTTTTCTTTATTTCTTGCTCCATGAATCATCTCACAAGAGCTCAGATTTATCTTAAGAGCCTTTATAGGGCAACTATACATAATGTAGTTAAAACTAACTCCACCTGGAGCAGCAATAAAATGCTGCTTACACATAATTGAGTCAGTAACACAATATCATATATCATAGATAAGATCCTTTATTCTTTATCTAACCGAGGAAAAGTCCCATTCATATACTTTTTCTCTTCTTCCAGGAGTCCGGGTCAAGATGGGCAGCGATTTCAATTAAAAAAAATTCCATATATAAGTACAAGCAGAGATGGTTAACACAAAATAATATGCTAAACACAAACAGAATTAAGCACAGAACAGATGCAGAAACATACCTGGAATCAATGGCATAAAATAATTATGGAAAATAAAAGCACTTGTTAAAAGCAATGGACATTGTTTTGTAAAACCTGATAATCTAATGACACCTTTCTACATTGTAGTAGAGCCCATATGGATTTGAGGGAGCTGATTCCAACAACAATGTTAGAAAGTAAAAATAAATTGATATTGTTATATCAGCCAATACATACACCCCCCCAGTTATTCAACCTGTATGACAAAAAATGTATTTGAGGCTTCAAATTTCATATAAAATGTATTAGAAATAACTATAAATGAAAGAAAACCACAATACAACTACATACTTTTAACATTTGTATGTAAATAAATAATAAAATATTTTCGTCAATATTGAATACAAATTTTTATATACAGGAGGTCACCGATATGTCTACTTAACGGTAATATCTGTGGATAACATAGGCCAACCGATCTATCAGTAAGACTCTACATTGTAGTATTGTAATAGTACTTTACTGAAGTGGAGTACTTCTTCCATTACAGAGGAATTCACCCGTGATGTGTCAGACAAGCAAACTCACCCTTGTCCCTGTGAACAAAATCAAACCTGTTATCTCTTCTTCTCTCCAGCAGCAGCAGCAGCAAAATATGATCAATAAAGTGAACTCATAGAAAAGTGATGGTGTGATTCATTTGAAGTCATCTGCTGAGGTTAAAGTGGGACTGTTGTTGTTGTTGGAGGAAACATGGTTTCACCTGCACATGAATGTGTGTCTCTGCTGCAGCGCTGAGGCTGTATATTATTTCAATGGTTTATCAAAACTATACATCAGACCCCATATACAACTATTAATCCACACTGTGAGTCCACTATACCTTTGACAAAATTCATCTATGATTTGTGCCCTGACGTTTCAATATGCAGCATTAATCCTGGCTTTAAAGCACAGTGTTGTTTTTATAGCTTGGTAAAAGGCTTCAGTTCATCTCAAGGACTCGTCATTATTTAGTTTCAGTGCAGTTCAGCTTTAATCGCCGACCACGGCAGCCGATGAGTGAACGCAGCTCACATCTCCATCACCACCACATCATTTCATCAAACTACTGGATCAAGGTAAAGTCGCACGTGGCGGAAAGTTCAGCTGAGTTGTGTGTTTGCTATATCCGGATCGGAGATTTAAAAATAAAACATAAAAAAAAAAATCAATCAGTGGCTTAAATGACTGGTGAGTGATTTCGCAGCAGCTAACACAAATTGGATGTTCTCAAGCAACATAAGGTCAGAGGAGAAGAAAAAGTATGAATAAATAACGTTCAGGAAGCTTGTGTGTCTAATTTATTTAAAAGAAAAGGTGGGTGGCAGAACTCAAACTCACTCAGTTTGTCTGGGTCCTTGAGATGTAATGTTGATGTTAATTTCCTGCAAATCTGAGTGGGATTAGTTTGGGAGAAAATACATCCAAAGTCCTTTTAACTTGTTATCAGTGGATAGTCTGATATTACCATTTTCTTTCGTTATTAGCTCCTTCTCGTCTTTCTGTGGCCTCTGTCCTCGTCAGCTCTGCTGTGGCTGCCGTCAAATAAAATATTAACACGAACATTTAGAATGTGTCTGCAGCGGCGGTTTCTTGAGCGTCTGTTCTGTAAATCACCAAAGATAACATTTATAAAAAGGTTTGTTTGGAAGATTGAAACAAAAAATATGACGCAATATGTGAGGTTATTCAATCAAAGATAGATATTACAGAGGTTTACTGTTGGCAGCTGGGGCCCAGGTGTAGCGGGTCGCCCACAAACCAAAAAGTCGGGGTTTGACCCCATCCTCTCGTGTGTTGTGGAAGTTGTCCTTAGGCAAGAGGCTGGACCCCAAATTACCCCTGATGGCTGTGCTGACAGCGTATGAATGGTAGGGATAAAAAGCACAGTTTATATAGAGGTGTATAAATGTGTGTGTGAATGAGTTGATGCTACTTTTCCTGTAAAGGCGCTTCGGGTGGTCCCTATCTAAGCTAAATGAACACAAGCTATAGAAACAGAGTTAATTTACCGTTTGGCTTAATTTGGACTCAACTTGCTCCACTGAGTGTGCCACGTGTCATTTAATTTCCTTTCAAATCAATTTAAAAATCATAATAATTAATTTGATCAAAAAGATGTTGGTGCTTGGACCTTCCTTCACCCAAAGCTGAGTAATTAAGGAAAAGGTTTGCACACATTGAAGAGATTTTTAGATGCAAGAGGATGGAAACATGATCACGCTGCAGTTCGGAGTAACCGGCCTGTTGCATTGCCTGTCGACAGAAAGTTCTCAGATGATTTTCTGCCATGACACGATCCCTTTGAATAACTGGACTTCTTGAGTGCATCTAAACCTATTGATCGATCAGAATGTGAGAGTGAAAGCGAAGGCCCATGTTAGCTCGGTGCAGCAGGCGCCTGTGGCTGGATGCTGACGTGTCGGGACTAAGCTTCACCTGATCCATGTATAATGCAGCTAGGATTCAGCTGCCTCCAGCTCTGTTTAATCCCCGGACACACCTGCTGAGATTGAGATTGTACGTGTAACAACCGGAAAGACCATAGTCCTCATTGGGTCTCGCAATTCTATAAATTGTTAAGGGTTCAACCTGTTAAAAAAAAATAAAGGAGAAAAACAATCAGTAGCAAAGGAAGTTTCCTGGGCTCAAGTGCTGCACTTGTAGCCTTCGATAATCTCATATGCTGCTGACAGTTATCATGAGGTGCCGTTCTATGTTACAAATAGCACAAAGGTCCACCTCTTCATGACCTTTGCTGCAGTCTTTTTCCTCCTCTCTGTACCGTGTGGTTAAAAGCAGATTGAGGTGATTACATCAGAGCCATCTGTGCCCAGTTACACACGATGAAACTGTGCACGGCCCCACATCTGTAAAAAGTTATTACCTAAAAGTGTTTATAATGTGAAAACCGCTGCATGAATTAAGATGCAGTTAAATGTGAAGCATGTATAAAACATTAACATTGGTACACACACACAGACACACACACACGGGCAGCTCCTCTTGCATCCAGTAAAGAATGTATTTCATTATGCTACTGGGATCCATAACCTGCAACACATACAATCTGGTGCAGGGCTGGCAATGCAACACAAAAACTCTCCGGGGTTGCGACACCAGAAAATGAGGGTCTGCGCTTAAAAGGTGCCACAGATAAAAAACATTGATCACAGTCCATATATTCTTCAGATGAGCAAAAAGCACAGTAGCATCAAGCCTACAAGAGGATATCAAACAGCAGAGTGATTGCTCGCGTCTCTGTGGACCAGCAGCAGGATCCTATAATCTATAACCTTCTCCCCAAAGGGACGCTTGGTTTGCATCTCATCTCTGCTCACACTGCTGTTTCAGCCCTTAGATTAAAAATGTCATTTTATTCTTGGCTCTCATCCCCGTCTCCTTCAGCCATGTTTATCTGTAAGTGCAAAACCCTCGTGTCTTTGCCTCATTCCTTGACTTCAGGACAGAGTAGGATTGGTTTGTAAGGAAATTCGTGCTGATCAGAGCACAGGAGGAGCAGCGTGGCTCTGTTCAGTCTGTGGTTGTGTAAAAAAAAACACAGATGCAAGCTACCGTGCAGAATCGGATAGTTTTCTGTTTGTGATATTTTTGTCTCGGGTACATTATCGTATTTGTAACTTCTGATGCTAAGGACAGGGAAAGTTGGAGAATCGGGCAGGAATTTGACTGTAACACAACGCAGGCAAATCAAATGAAGAGAAGTGAATGCAGCTAGAAGAATTTTCTTAACAACCTGACAAAACAAAGTTCAGCACAAAAAAAACACAGTGCAAGTTCAACTAAATATAGAAATACTGTGAGCTGCACAGAAAATACAAAATCAAGTTTCCAGGTGACAGCAAAAGAAAAACCTCTTAAGACAACGACGTTGCTGCGATAGTTGTGGCTGAGTACTTTTATCTAGTCTAATAAAGAATATGCTGTATACATATACACTTGTGCACTCGCTGTAAAGCAGATACCTGCAATAATATCACAAAGTTGAAACCAAAATAAACTCTGCAATAAACTTTAGTCATTTGGAGCCATGTTCAGTACCCACTCTCCTTTTAGCTCCGTTTCCGCTTTCTACAAACTCCTCAGGGAAATATCTGCATATCTTTTGCAGCGATTCAGTGCTGAGCAGATATTATACAGAAGGTTTTAGAGTCATTTGGCTGCTGGTTTGAGCCAAATGACTCTAAAAACCTTCTGTAGAATATCTGCTCAGCTGTGGTTGAAACCGAGAGCGAGGGTGTACAAAAGCTGTTACGGCCCGGGAGCTAAACAACATGAGCTGAAATAAAGGTGCGTAAAGCTGAGGGGAGCTGCAGAGGGATCTGTGTTCTTCAGGTGACCCTTTCAACACTGTCATATTTACATTACATTTTGATTTTATATGTTTTCATACTAAGAAGTTAATAGAGATTACATGTATAACATCTTAAATGCCTATTTTTTGTACATTTTTGCTGTATTTCTGTACATTTTTGCTGTATTTTTTATATGTGGTGTTTGTTGACACATTGGTGGTGTTGTTTTATTTCTGATTTCCATCTGCATTAATCAAATTAAGTCAAATTCACTACCTGGCAGAATTTAAAGTACAAATTGGTTTTGGATGCATTATACATACATTTACATTTTTCTACATTTGCTTGTAAGTCTACAGACTGTTGTCTATAACACAAACTAAGATGCAGTGTTTAAAGCTGCTTGGTATTTAATCAATGAAGCAGTTTACTGAAGGACGTCATAAGTCACAGGCAGCTCATGTTTTAGATCCATAACTGTGCTTCTGCTGCCTTTGCTGTATCAATAATGAGCTGCGACTGAGAATGCCTGTTAATTACTGGCAGTTAAACCCATTGTATTTCAATTGCGACTTCACATAAATAATTACTGGGGGTGACAAATACGATTTTAAACAGAAAGCGAAACGTGTTATTTTCCTATACATTCGTTCCACAAAGATCCGTGAAAATGAAAATTGGTTGTGTAAACGCAGAAATGTATTTTTTCCCCCGAGAGCAGCTTCATCAAAATGTTATGGAAGGAGGAGTTCAGTGGCTCGTGAGATAAGGCAGGTTGACTGTGCACACATGTGCATGGCTGGCTGGGTTAGAAACAGCGCTGGCCTGAGGCTCGTGGGCTACAAGGCAATACCTAGTTGTCACAGAGGAAACGCACCTTCTGGCTCATCGCTGGGCGCTGAGAGGATCTGGGAGAGTGTGCCACTTCAAAGCAGCCTGTTCCCTTAAACTCAAAGGGACAGAAAATACTTGAGGCAAGACAAAAGAACATATGCAGTTTATTGTGTAAAATCAACAAGAGGGCCATGCTTCAAACTAACATCTGTTTGGTGCAATAACCCAGAGTTAATATGGCAATAAAGAAAACAATACAAGGTGACACATCACCGTAATCAAATAATGCATCAAGATTTCCACACCTCCTGCAGGGAATGAGTGCATGTGTATACTCCACAGTACGTACAGTAAGGCCAGACGTTTCAGATGTATCTATAGGGATGTCGTATTTATCTTTATGCACAAATTCAAAATCAGATAAATTGATTGACAAAACTTTTGCAGACAGGTTGTAATTAGGTATTTTCATAAAGGATTATTATAATCAGGATTACAGTGTTTGCCGGTATGTGTATCTAGAGCTGTGGACCTTCACCGGGAGCTGTGACAAAGAGGATAATACAACAGCACTCAACGTTGCCTCTGGCAAAGATTTAGGTCCAAACATCACTACTGCCATGTTTGTTCCAATTACCAGGAAGCCCTGATCCTTGAAGTTGTATTGACTTGTGTCAGTGAGAGACGATGGAATTAGCCAAACAGAGCTGTTTGAACAAGGTGGCAGCGGTAATTAATATGGTGTGGGGTCGGTCGGTCGGTGGGTAATGGGCATTTTGTGTCAGGAGTCTGAACTGTTATACTGAGATGTTGTGGGTTTGCTGTTATGAAGAGACACAGTCGCTGCAGATTCATTAACTTAGTTCTGCAGGACTGCGAAACTCTGAAGGAGGAAATTAAGAAAAAGTTCCCTCTGATGGCCAACAACTATCTTCTTTTATTAAAAGTTAAAATTTAATTTACTTGTGTTTATGTTGAGATAAGGATTTTTCCTCTTAGTTTGATCCTGGTACCCGCTCAAGTCTCCATAAATTGCCAGAGTACGAGCAAATGGGCGAACCCCTACAAAGCATAGCGGGAGTCTTTGAAGGCCCAGAATCTGCTTACTGGGAGGAATGTGGTTCAACATGGACACAAATAATCCAACTCACTGCTGGAAAACTTTCTCAGCGAAAGATTTCTGTGTTTGTGCTGCTTTGGTGGGATTTGGTTTAAAATCAAGATTTTAAAAAAAGTTAATGTTTTTGACTGAATATATTTGCAAAGCTATTTTATTTATTAAATCCTCTCATGATAGCCAAAGCATGATTAATGTTTTCAATGGCTTAATTAAGTTAACATGCTGAGCTGGATTAAGGTCGGGGGAATCATGTAATCCTCAACATCGTGGTCTCAATTAAATATTGAAAAAGTTAAAAAAATGAGTTAAATATTTAACCAAAACCACAGTGTTAAATGTTCTGTAATGGTCTTTTATGAGTCTAAACATGCAAACACACTGGACATATGTGACCTCCAGTGTTAAATTGCTTACATTGAAACACAATAACCTCCTCTGCCTGGTTTTATGATGTGTGCTACTGTGTTATTAACATTGACTGTATATGAGATGGACGACATGACAGCTTACAAAAGTGAAGCCAAAGTGTCCTGATTACCCCCTGGTGGCTGGCAGCAGTATATGTCATAAACACTTCCACCTCCATGTTAGGGGATGGGTCATGGACCAAACAAAAAAAACATAATCGAGATTTTCTCAAAGATGGTTTCTGTCAATTTAGGAGGAAACCATTACAATTTTTCTGGAAAGTTTGGTTTTGATTAGTTATTTGATGCTTGAAAAACAAGGTGAAATGTCAAGAATGACAGCGGAGACTGGCTCGTGATTGGTCGATCGCATGTACCGGTGGGACTTTTTTTTACCGCAGCTTTGTCCCCAGATTGTTACTGTATGCAGATGCAAATGATGGCATTTTGGCTTCATTTGTGGATAGTGGGAGGAAGTGGAGACACGTCATCCATCTTTATATACAGTCTACGGTTCTTATAGTGTTTTCACATCTGTGTAATTTATCTGAGTATTGGTTTGGAACTGCCGTGGTGAAAATACTACCCATGGGGACAAAATAATCTTGAAACTTCCTGGATTGGGAAAAACGCTGCCAGTGAATCTTATGCAGAAAATTATGCTTCTTCCCTCGTTCTCCTTAACAATGACACAACAGCTTGGATGGTGGGGGGCGGGGGGGGGGGGGTGTTGTTTATTCATTCATTCATGTTTTGTTACATCGTGCGTTGCTTGGGGAAATTTACGACTCGCGCTCTTTAAAACGGCACCGAGCCGCGAAATCCCCGCACGAGGGGAGCGAGGCGCGAGCTTGTAGCACAGACACTTTTCTAAATCTACAGGGGGGAAATCAATACATGCATCTATTTATTCACCAGTTTTCTCGCTAACAACGGAACGCCGCCAGTACACTCGGGTGTTAACAGGTGGCGATATCAAAGTCAATGAGGAAATTTCAATTACGCACCTGCGCTTCAAATAGTGGCTGCATGTCAAAAACAAAGCTAATGAATGAGCGCTGACTGCCGCGTGTTTAGGTTTATTGAGGTCTGACACTGCTTTTGTGGCTGTAACCTCCCGCTGCACCAGCCTCGCCCTGACAGCCACAACAAAGCTATTTATAAGTGTATATAAAACACATTCTTCCAACACTGTAGACACATTTACATAAAAAAAGGGCCAGCATATGGCCTGGCACTTCTCTTGACACCGACACCCAAAACACTTACCTCACATCCACAGAAATCCATTATTCGGGGTTGTTAAGAGTGTATTATATCGGAGCGATAATTTCCCACTGAGGATAAGTGGCTGTGTGTGAGCCACTGCAACATGCATGCTCTTAATGTTAAATAGATATCAGAGGTCCCCAAATTGCACTGGAACTTTTATAACGTCTCTTAAATATTGGAGTTTTATGGAGGGTAATAAGGACAAATGGAAAAGTTGGCTATCCAGGAGCTACAATGGCCTCATAAAAGCAGATGGTCACCGAAAGAGGGAATTTTAAAAGATGTTAATGCCCCACAAGGGCAGTAATGTTCAGGATTAAACAGATGTGGCGAGAGCAGGGCGGACGATAAAAGACACATCAGAGCTTTTATCTTTTATCTGTGATCAACATGCTCCCATCTAAAATAACGTTCTGCTGTATTTCCTGTACCCTGCATAAATACTGCATCTTTTCCATCTGTCTGGAAGTTTGATTTTACTGCAACGCAGATAAATATCTGGTATAATTTTTTCCATCGTTTTTTTTTTTTTTTCTTTCTGTCTCAGTCCAGTGCAGATTATCAAAAATAATCACTGACGATTTTTCTCTCTGGCACACAACGTAAGAGGCTTAGTCATCTTTGCTATGTTCATCCTCTGACCAAACTTGTCCAAACCTCCAGACCTGCTTCTTGAAGATGCACAGAGGAGGATGCTTATGAATTTATGAGGCGCTCTGTAAACACGCATAAACAAATCAACAAGCCTCGAGCAACACTCTCATTCCCGAGCTATCAAACCGTCAAAGCAGCGCGGATGTCAGGTTTAAAGTAAACACTTGAGCAATGATTGGACTTCCTCTCACAATACCACTGTTTCCCATCCAGCACGGCGGTGGAGCCAAAGGAGGCCAGATAGATTATGATCAGACTTGAAGAAGCCTGCTTCAGCACTTTTCTGCAGAGATATTTAAGCCAGGATATTAACATGTCATTTGTCAGCGCTATGCTCAGCAGTGCTGCGACTCTCTCTGTCTGTAAATGATCAGTCCTTTGCTTTCAAAAGTCCTCGTGTGTGTACGAGCAGAACGAAGTGAAGAATTTCAGATTCTAAAATACATCAAGGTGAACAGAGACAGATCTGCACCCATTTGATCCAATGCAGCTGACAATTGGCTTGAAAACAGTTTTTAAAACAGTTACAGGCATTTTGTAGCTGTCTGCAGTGATGATAGAAGAATTCAGCACAAAGAGTAAAACTAGCAGTGGCACGATGTAAAATAATTTATTAGGGAGTGAAAGTCACGCAATTTAGCTGACATTAGAATTACTAAAAACATAATATTGTTACTTTATGATACTTACAGTAACATGCCTTTACTTAATCTAATCTATACGGAGGTGAAGAAAGACAGATAATATTAGAATAATGACTATAGCTGATAAATAAATGTAGCATATTAAAATGTATTACATCTGCCTCATAAATACAGTAAAGTATTTAAAAAAGCTTAAAAACTACTAATATGAAGTAAAAGAACTTCAAAATTCATTCTTGAGTAAATAAACCATTATTTGCCAACACCGATTTAAAATACAGGTTTTCAGCTATTGCACCTGGACATATCTTCAGCAGAGCTTTTGTGGTACTCTCTCAAAATGTACCTAACACATTGGAACAACTTGTGGTGAAGTGCGATCAGCTTGTGTTTGCTTCTGCAGATCCCACTGCCAAACACTGTTGGAAGGTTGTTAGACAACATTTCGCTGAAGCTGGAGGAAGCACCAGTAGTTTTCTCCTTTTCATCAACACACATCTAACAAAGTCCTCCACACTTTAAACCTTCAGCTCAATACAATCGACCATGTGGTTCACTGTGTCAGGAGATGCACATCGTTTCTCTGTGTTGCAAAGGTAGATTAAAGAATATAAACATGAGAACAGTGGAGGAGGCACCGTCATGGCAGCAGATGTTTGTCTGATCACGTTCAATACATCCATCAAGGGATGTTGCCAAAAAGAAATGAATCCAAGCCCACATCACACAGTGGAACTCCAGTTACTCCCTCTCTTCAGGCATAAATGCAGCTGAAATGCTAAGTCACAGTCGCTCTGGCTACAGTCAAGTTAGTCAGAGATGCCCTCAGGCAAGCAAAGAGAAAAAAGTGACAATGGAGGAAAAAAAACATGAAAATCATGAAACGAAGGAACCATGAGAGGGATAACAACAGAAGGATCCCCTACAGCACTTTGCTTCAGATGTTTTCATCTGTATTTTACACCATTTGAACATGTACATTTAAGTTGCAAGAGTTCAGTGCTTAACTTTTCCTCCTCTCCATACTGACAAGATCCTTTACTAGTTTAATTAACAACAGCTATGATCCCAATAAGCCAGGCTATTGTATAGAAGTTACATTATCCTGGCACGACTACGTACATATAGGACTAATAGGAAGTATCCCTTCACCACATGGGGGGAATGAACACAGGGAAAGTAACTCAAAAATAGACGCAGTGTGCCGTGTGAGTACTTTATTATTATAAACCTGATCAATGTAAATGTAGCCTTTAGTATGCAGCATGGTCAAAGGAAGATCCTTGAGATAAATCAAACTCAAGAAAATCAGACTGATGGGTTAGCGCTGTTGCCGGTTTAAATCCCAGCCTGGCTGAGATCGTTCTGTGTTGAGTTTTCATGTTCACCTCATGTCTGTGTGGGTTTTCTCTGAGTGCTCTGACTTCCTCTACAGTCCAGAGACATGTAAACTGGAGTTAGGTCACTGGAGACTGTAAAAGGTGTGAATGTAAATGATTGTCTGTCTCTGTGTCTTTGTCTTGCGATACACAGACGAGCTGCAGGACAAGTGGTACGGTTGATGGATGGATGAATATTAGAATGACAATAATGATATATTAAATACATACTCCTTTGTACACAGTGTGAGATGCCAAACGCTAATTCAAAGTCCCATACAAACACCACTGAGGCCAGTGTAAAGCTCTAATTTACAACTATGTGCTCAGGCTCCTGTCCTCTAATTGTTTTGCCACAGCTGGCAGGAACAAGCAGCTGCATCTGCTGCTCCTCCAGCCACTGACTGGAGATCTGCCGCTCTGCCACTACACCTCAGAGGGAACGCTGGAGATCCACAGCAGTAAATAGCACATTGGCAAAAGGGACCCAAATACCAACAGGCTAATCACCGCTGTGAAATGCGTTTGTGGATATTTGCTCTCCCCCTCATTTTTCTTCCACTCTGAAAGGGGAAGAAAGCTGCTGCTAATGTTAAAGCGGCTCATAAACTTCCCGAAGAGCCTTGAAAGCTCTGAGGTGAATGACGGCTGCAAAACACCAGTCAGAGGGATCTGAGGTGAATTCAAGGCTTCGTCGGATTAAGAAGTCTGCGTGTCTCCAAGTTCAAAAAAGGAACGACAGTTATAACCTGGAGGTAAACAAGTGCACAGAGGCAAGAGTCGATGGAAAGTGTGGGTGGAAATATTCTGTTGTTCAATACGAGAGAAATATTATAATACAGGAGGAGATGTGTCTGGTATTTCACCTAAAATAGAATAGCAGCTAAATCAACAATTCAACCAATCTGAACATTATAGTTAAATGTTTTTTACTGCTATTAAACTACTTCTCAAACTGACATATTATGTGAGTGGCTCCTCCTGAGCATATTAACACAGTACTTCACATCTCGTTACATCTGTTAGTGCTTTAACATGGGGTTTCCTGTCACCACCTTCAGCAAATTCCAGGATTGCTTGATTTGTTCTCTGCTTGAACGCTGCAACTCCGTGTGGGCACAGACAACTGTGTACCTATTAACACAGAGCAACCATCAAACCTCCACCCACTCATGCTACGCTGGAATTAAAACAAACCTCAAGAAACAGCTGAAGGCGGAAGAAAAAAAAACAGGGAAAATGTAGGAGACGGAGTCAGAAGCAGCCCAGGAGTCTGGTGATGCTGATACAAGCGTGGATTTAAAGAAGGAGATGGAAAAACCACAGAGGCAGAATCCAGATACCTTGAATGTTGTTCAGGGCACAAACTGAGATGGAGGAAGCTGAGAAGACAAAACTGAAACCTGCTGTACAATGACTGACATACTGCATATCTTTAAAAAAATACAATATATCTTTAAATATCGTTCTCTCATGGTGTTAACAGGTTGTTAATGCTAGTAAGTAACTAGTACGGTTCAGTTATGACTCTTTAAATGTTTAATTTGATTAATTTCTTTGATGCTGCTTTAACTTTAATCTTAGACTGTATATAAAGATGGATAATAATGACTTTATTTGTATAGCACCTTTCATACAAGAAATGTAGCTCAAAGTGCTTTACATACAAATATAGATTAAATGTTCAAATGGAATTCAAATAAGAAGAGAACAGATTTTGAGAAACATAAGAACATGTTAAAATAACATTTTAAAAGAAAAATATGCATAAAAACAGAAAAGAAATTAAGTCTCCGATTCCTTCCACTATCCATAAATGAAGCTTAAATATCTCAGATAGGAACCCAGCCATCTTGCACATTTGGAGCCAGAGTCTGTGCTGTAGCGAGCGAGGGACGGAGCCGCGCACAGGAAAAATGAATACTTGAATATTTATCAGTGAGATAAGAACGACCTAAAATGACAGAAACCATCTTTTGGATAAATCTATTTGACGTGTACTTTGACGTTATAGTTGGATCCAAGTCCCATCCGATAACATGGGGGAGGCGGGATTAATGACATGTATGATCGAGATGCTTTGGCTTCACATGGTGGGAGCAGTCAGGTCGTCCATTTTTATTTATGGTTTATATTTTCAATACGTGACTTCCACATCTGTCAGGTTAACTGCTCTGTTCTGATAAAAACCACCAGGACTGTGTTTGATCACAGATTGTTTTTCTAGATTCAGATGTACAGGAAATAAAAACCCCTTTGGTTAAGATAAGGTTTCCCCTTATAACAGATTATAAGAGCCATGAAGGCAGGATTAACTCAAACTGAAGCTAATAAACCAGAACCTGATAGATTTAGTGTTTGTATGGCTCCACTGAAAGAGCCGAGAATGAAAGAGATAAAACACAGATTGTTTAACATTTTCCCTCCGTGTCTTCTAACCAATCTTTCTCCAGAGACAGAGAAACTGCTCAGTCTAAATCAATTTTATAGTTGACTGATCACATAGCATCCCCACCTCCGTTCTCTGATGGCCTTATCTGTCTGTGTTTATGTTTCCACGCAGTATCTCCCCAAGCTCATCTCCGCACGGTCAATCGCAGAAGAATAATACAGCTGCACAGCCACACCTCTTATACCTCTCACTGCAGCTCTTAATGCTCCTGCTGAGGTCCACCACAGCGACGCCCGTCTCTCCATCTCTCTCTGTTTGACAGTAAATCTGTCACTATGTTTCCCCCTCAGGCAGCGGACGCAGTTCAGCTTCCTTTTTCGTAATTAAGGAAACGTTCAACAAAGAGCAGCTTTTTTTTGGATGCTGTGCTCACAGCTGCGGTGCATTCGTTTTCTCTTTTGCTTAAACAACAAACATTTATCAGTTGAAATAGCGATGAGACGTCGTGTGCTCGAAAAGCAAACAAACCAGTTGCAAAGAAGAAAAGTGGATGCATCGACTAATTCGGCATGAGCATATTCAACAAAGAGCCCAAGCTGTTTTGGATTTGGATTCAGAAAGTAAAGGATTTAAGTTGCATGACATCAGATGAGCACAAATCAGGCTGATCCTTAATAACACAAACAGTCACGTGCTTCCTTGTTGACTACAGAAATTCTCCTTCCACTGTCGGCCACAGAGCTGCTCTGCACACTCTGGAGATCATGATAATTTATCTGAAGATTGACGATTACGCTGCTCCACAACATCAACACATGAACAAATACCTGCTTGAAAACAACTGCCCCCCCCCCTTCATGAATACCACCTTGTGCCCTCGGCGTGCAGGGATTGAACGACGTGTTAATCTACTTGGACGCCAGCCCTCGGGGTCGGCCGTGAAGTTTTGTGATTATCATCTGTCCCGTTACTGCGCTTTAACAACATGCCCTCGGCGCCGGGCACAGCGATTAAGATTCAGTGCTTCCTCAAAGAGACTAATTTAACGCTGCCACAAGGTTCTTTTACGACAGCGTAGTGTGAGTGAAATTTAAATGTCAAAACAACGCCGACGCTGTTATTTCCTATTAGGGGGCAAAATCATTGGCTTCACAGTGACAATTAATCCTCATCCTGCATAAACATGACCACAACTGAATTTTATTAGAATTATTAAAACTATAATATTAACAAATGTGAAACCCAATACTTATTTAACTATTTAACTATTATCATTATTGATTAATCAGCTGTCCACATTTAACTGAGTAAAACAGGGGAGGTACCATTTAAAACCAAGGATATTCAGTTTACTGTCAAAAATAAAGAGTGACATTGGTGTTTTTGCTTGAAAAACAGATTCTTGTTGCTCGACCAATCAATGAATTGACTAATCAGCACCAAACAAAAACTTAAATATTACGGTCACGTCCAAAATCACTCACTCAGCGACTTCTCTCTACTCATACAGGGAGTTTCATGTAAAGGATGATAAGGTCAGGTCAAAATGTCCCCAGTCAGTCGGCACATATCACACTGAGCGTATTTTCCTATATAGATAATTATAAAAACATCTGCTTCTTTTCAGTCAAGTCTTTTCTGTTATTTCTATTGGGTCAAATCTGCAGCTTTTTTAATTAGACGTTGTGTAATTTTGTTTTCACATCATACAGTATCCTACATTCTCCTCTGGTCTGTCAAGCACAATGCATGATGACATATTGCTCCGTTAGTGACCATCAGATGAACAATGCTGTTTATGAGGCATTATCCCAGAGGATATGGATTTGCTAGTTCGTTAAAAAAACCTCCTTTGTGCACATGTTGTAATGGATCCTGTGGTGCTATAAATTAACCTGTTACAAATGATGCCATCACTAATCCGTCATAATCACCTGAGGGGTCATGTGGGGACAAAGGAAAACACAAGGCTGATAAAATATTTACATTTGTATGCTTTTATCTTAAATTGAACCACTATTTTTTAGTGTTTTGTAACAATTATTTTAATTGGTTTTGAATAATGTTGGATTTATGGAAATCCCTTCAGGACCCCTCCTTTGTGTCTCGTGCCTGATATACAATATACAATAATTCTGACTAAACATTCGGACAGCACGACAAAATGGTGAACTCAAGTCTATAGTGGACTATAAAGTGAGTAGTGAGTTATTTCAGACACAGCCTTTGTCAAAACTGCAAACCGGATCACAAAAGAAGAGAGTACCACATGTCACTGAAAAGTTTTACAGCCATGAGCCAACAGACCTTCTAAATCATCCTGTGCAGCATCTCATGTGTGCGTAGCTGCTCTCTCTCTAAATAAAAAACCTTTAACTGCGGAAACAATTTTGAAGTTTCAAGAAGAATTCATGCAGCATGAATTCAAGTGTTACAGATGTGTTGTAATGAGAATTTGTCTTGTTTTATAACACAAAAAAAAAACATTTCCCCCTCCGTGCAATTCTATAAAACGTCAGAGTGACGAATGGAGCGTGCATCGTATTTGGGTTTTGCCCATTTTTGACTGCAGCAGGTTTGCAGGCGATGCAGTCAGCAGCAGCGCTAATCTTCACAACCTCTTCACACTTCTTCAGCTTGTGTCAACAGCGCTGTGAGTCAGCTAGCCATTCATATGCTGCTACAGATGGTCCCATCCCTCTTCTTCAGCCCGGCTGCTGACATGATTCATGGGGCTCTGCGTCTTGATTTAGGGTCTCTTTCATATTTCTTCTCACCCACAGCAGAGACGCATTTCTCTACGACACCCCTGAGGCAATGACCCTGGCCTGCGAGGGGGGAAAAAAGAGCTCTGCCGGGGCGAAACTGGACTCGACACACACACACACACACACACACACACACAGTGTAAACACATGTACTGAATATTATACGCATCATACGTATGCCGATTTGAGCTTGTATTGGCACAGGCAAAAGATTGGAAGTCTTTCTCAGAAACACAAAATGTGCCATATGGCCAACAACACAATTATAAATCAGAATTAAGCAGACAATCAAAATTGTGCAAATGAGCACTAATTTCTAACTACGGCCAAGGTCTCCACCTGCTCATTACCAAACAATAAAATAGACCACGCTACCCTTCACTTACACAATTACTCCCGGCCGCTTAAGTCAAAGGGAAAGGCGCGTCAGTAAAAAATTAAACCAGCAGTCACCGGTGATTGTTTCCCCACTCAATCTCAGTTTGTTGACTTTGTATTATAATAACCTCGCGCGGTTCCCTTCTATCAGGAGTCAAAATTTTCCTTCAATTTAGTCTCTATAGGCTTCAGATTGCCCTGTCAGAAAGGACTATAACGAAAGACTGTGTGCACCACTTCCTTATCGCTCCCAGTAAATTACCTCAGGATCAGATACAGGCTGCCAACTCACAGAAACTCCACTCACCAGACACAGAGAGAGAGAAAGAGAGAGGAGATGGAAAAGACTGAGAGCGAGGGGGGGGGGGAGAGAGAGAGAGAGAGAGAGAGAGAGAGAAATAAAAGTGTCAAGACATGACAAGAGGAGGAGAGTAGCCCCCGCAGAGACTGATAGTTTCAGCTGCTCTCAAAGGTCATCTACTGTTATCTAAAGATCATCTCCAGTCACCAACGCTCACTTTTCTACACTCTGCTCAACAGCTGAAGTCAAGCACCTGTCAATTTCTACTTTCATAACCTGCAGCTACAGCAAAGTGGCTCCGGCTTCACGACACGATCAATCTGAAAAAACAATCCTCACTCACATTAACACAAGCACGGAATGAAACGACAGAAGGAATAAAGGACAAACGTCACCTGGAGGAGTTTGTATCTGACACCAACTCTGACATTTCTGTGTCACAGATTATTTAACAAGAGAATACGGGAAAATGTGTAACATAGATGGGAAAAGGAAAACCAATCAATTTGTCTTTAATTTGTCTTTGTTCAGGTTCTGAAAAGCATAATCTTCGTGACACCATGATAGGATGCAGGGGCACCTAGTAACTATGCTGTTAATTATGTATTACGTCATTTTCTGACTTCTTCACTAACATGATGGAAAATCATTTTCTGATCATAATCACCAACTTGACGTAAACACATCACTATCATCACTGCCTGTTAAATCGGCTCTGACTGCAACTTCCCCAGTGGAGATTAACAAAGATAAGTTACAGAAGATAAATCTGTCATTTCTGGGATTTCCGGTGAGCTCATAGTTTCCTGTTTCTCTTCATTGCATCTTTTTATTCTTTACCATTTAAAATATGCTCACATCTTCCCAGCAAAGCCTTTTGCCAACTAGCTGCGCTGCTTCAACTAAACAAGAGAAAAATCAATAACAACTACGTGTAAATAAATCCACATCATTTATTAAAATCAACATTAGCACGTGTTGGGATGAGTTACGAGTTGGTGATCTTTCTGTCGCATCAGCCGACGTGTACTGGGAGCTCTGGTGATATAAAGCAAGTGGCCTCAGAGACTATAGTCACTTTAGCAGCTCGTGAAGCCGAAGGTATGATTAAAACTCGCAGTGAGTCATCTGGATGCAGGCAGCGGTCTTTCACGCGCGTCAGGGGACATTCGTACTGTGGTTGGGACGTGCCTCGACTCCTCCCGGCAACATTGTGGGGGAGCAGCTCCAGCGTGGTGGAACCGAGCAGATGGTGAACGTATGCGGCGCTCATGCATGTCATCATCACCTTCATTAGCTGAAGGTGACATATGACATCATCTGGCCCGCGTGCATTACGGGGGCCAGAAAGAGTTGTTTGCTCCTTTTTTTCTTCTTTTTTTATTGCGGCACGGTTCAAGGTTGTTGATGGGAGGTATTGTGAGTAATCACAATTTCCCTTCTCACTCACACACGCACACACACAGTCTCTCAGAGGCTACTCCTCCTCAAGCCCCCCCCCCCCCCCCGGTCTCACCACCTCCCAGCATTAAGGTAAATAAGGGCTTCCAGCAGAGAGCCAATGAGCACGGGCCACTGAGCAGAGATGCATGTTTGTGTTGCCTTCCTCCCAGGACCCTGCTCGTTTATCTTGGCTGTCAGGTAAAGGGCAGACTCAGAAGGTGAAACTTTTTTTTTTTTTTAATAAGGCCGACTTGGTTTCCATAGAAACAGCAGGACAACATATCAGAGACATTGATAAGAGACCAAACCCTGGTCTCGGGGCATCCGCTTGCCTCATTGTTATTGGAGACATTTGTGTTTACGTCAAAGAAATGAACGAGCTATTTAGATGAATTCTCATGGAGCCTCAGGACTCAGACCTTTTACTGTGAGAGGTGAGATTAATGAGAGCATATTCACACCTCGCTTTCAGCGAGGGTCAGGAGTTAAAAGGTAGGTCTCCACTTATAAAGAGGTGCTGAGTCTTCTGCGGCTGCCAACTCCCTGATAAAGACAGAAAGGACCAATGAGCGCTGTGCATCCTGTGATGATCCTGCATAATGAAATGATCCTGCATAATGAAATGTAAGAGGAATATTTTAAAGATGAGGAGCGGATTGACTGTGACACTTTTTCTGTGACATAATAAATATTGCAACACTGAACAGCACAGGGGTTGCCTTCTAAATCTGTCAATATTCCAAATGCAGGCTACCTACGCATGCAGAGTATTCTCCGGGCTAAAAGTGCATGAAGAAGAAACAAATTGCACAGGTAATGAATACTTAATGACTACTACATTTTTCACTTTGTGCCGGTAAATGGGAAGCATGTTTAGTTAACAAATGAGTGGAAAATCAAAAGGAACAGAAGGCACCACACACTGTCAAAAGCCTGCAGCTGTGAGATAAAGCAACACAATGATACAAAGATACGCGAGGCTTTGTTTGCAGCCACACATCTGCAAGAGAGAAATTAAGTCTCTTCTGGAGCAGAACTCAACATGGATGTGGTCCACATGTAGTCATAAAGTCGATATGAAATAAGGCGCCCCTTGATAAGACGACGCAACTCAACTCTAATTCATGTGGAGACGTCGATGCTTAGAGCTACGGCAGCGGCGTTGAATTCAACATCAGGCACCGAGCTTTTATTCTGTGATTCATCCCAATGTCATCATTATCTCAAATAAAAGATAACGGAGAAAAAAAAAATTGTTACCGGAAGGCACCAGCAGCTCCTCACACAGAAAACAAAACAAAGAAAAGAAATATCAGTGGTTTTATTGTGGATGTCTATGACTGAAACTGCTCTATTAGTCTCTACTGTTCGTGCACAAGTGTTGCTGCTTATAACTGTGAGGAGCAGCTTTTGTTGTCAAAACAATATTACTGTGTCCTTGTGATTAAATCACAAAACAGAATACTTTCTATTTTATGATGAAACAAATAGATCCCATTCACACGGAGGGTTTTCACACCGACGCCGCGCTTCCTCGGCTCGCGCTCTATGGGCATTAACCTCACATTTTTTCCCCCCAACTCTTAGTTTTTTCCCGGCGAGCCCTCTGATTTATATTTGAGCTAAAGTGGAAGAGTGCTCCGCGGGGACCGAGTGTGTGTGCTCCACGGTAGATGGAGGCAGGCTGATATCACACACGGGGGCGAGGGGTGTGTGCTCTGACAGCTCAACAGTTGACAATAAGGCCTTGGCTGTTAATGTCCTGCTACCTGGCACACCGCGGGTCACAATCTGCTCCAGATGCTGGAGGCAGGCGTCCAACTCTTGGGTGGAAAGAGGGGGGGGAATCGGTGCTCGAGAGGCAGAAGGGAGTGGACTCGCTGAAAGATGAATGGGACGATACACACACACACATAGATGCACCACCTATACAACCAGCTACCTCTGAATTCACTGTTCTCTCTGCACATGGCAGTTACTGTAGCAACATCAGGGATAATATCTGAACACAAATGAACAACATCTCAGTTTTTTTCCCCACAGAGCCGGATTGAAAATGTATCTGTTCAGAGCAATCTTGCATAATTCAAAAACCAGGGAGGGATGGGGCAAAAGCAAAAATGGGCACACACACGCACACAATCACAATCACACGCACACAATCACAATCACCGCACACAATCACACACACACACACACACACACACACACACACACACACACACACACACACACACACACACACACACACACACACACACACACACACACACACACACACACACACACACGTGCTCGAACAAGAGGGATTTATGAACTCAATTTAGTCAGGCAGACAGACTTCTTGATTCTGTCACTTGGGATAATCGTCAGGATGTGGTACTCTGACCGAGCCCCTGCGTCTAAACCCAGGCAGGATATAAGGTCATGTTGGAGTGGAACTCTAGCCATGCAGCACCCAGACCTCAAGTGCTCCAGTGGTTTTGTGGTTATCTGCAGTAGCCAGCTGTCGCAATACAGAGGAGCTCTTCAAGAACGTCCCCTCTCCTCTTCCCTCTCATCTTTCTGCCCTCTCTCGCTTTCCCCAAATCAGAACGGTCCAATCAGCTCTCCCCCTCACCTCCTCTCGTCCATCTCATTTTCGCATTTGTGAATTATTGTTTTAGATTTGAGCGTTTTTCCCCAAAGATTAAAACCTAGAATGAGTAAAAGCAAAACTTTTATGCTTAGTGGCGGGAGCCCAGGCAAGACACTAAATTACCCAGTCATTTCCCAGACAGGGAAAAAAAAGAGAGAAAAACCTCAGCTAAATTTGAATTCAACTTTATGAACTGTTGCCTCGGAGATCGCAGGGGGTTCTACACCACATTTATTTCAAGTTGTTTTTTCGCATGTGATGGAAGGAAACAACTCTTTTACTTTCTCGCATGAGAGTGACTAAGAGGACAGCTATGCATAATATATTTGACAGTGCATGTTTAAAAGGTTATTCCTTCCCATTTGAAATTAGGTCAGTTCATCACTGCAAACCAACGCAGGAGGAGGTGGTGAGATGTTCCTCCGTGTATCTGTTTATCATTTGAATTTTGTTTTCTGTCTGTCACTGTCAGGAACGACATGGACAGGAAGCACCGCTCCACAGCATAGATCATCAAAACTGATGCAGAGGAGCAATCTGGTGTGTGTGTGTGTGTGTGTGTGTGTGTGTGTGTGTGTCTGCGTGTGCAGCTGTGTGTTTAAAACCCAAAGATAAGAGCTCCACCTGCTGGTCATAGAGCCAACAGCAGAACTATTGGGATTCAGGACCACAATGACCACAGTGATTTTTACTGAACGTAACAGCAGGTTTATCAATGGATCAAGGGTCTGTCGCAAAATGTGAGCAGAGCAAAGACAACAGCTGTGATGTTTATCTGAGGCTGCACATCTGGATATACTATGTTTACGAGTTTGAAATAAAAGTAATTATTCTAACATCTGTATTTTGCAGTCCCACAAATTCCTCTGCCGTATTTGTAAAAAAAATAAAATAACAAACCAGATTTTTCCCAGACCTTAAAGAAATAACATTTCCTTTGGGGTTTGCACGTTTGACAAAAGTCACAAAATGCAGAAATGCTCAAAAAGCCTTACTTTCTGATAAGCGGCTTTAAATGTTTCATGGGCTACGCATCAACTATTATACTGTTGATAAGACCCCAACTTTGACTTATATGAACACGATGATATATTAAAAACAACTCTTATTAACTTGTTAAGGACCAGATGTGAAGTGCGGGTCTGCACGGTGGAGCACACAGTCCAAAGACATGCAGATTCATTGGAGACTAAGATGACAGTAGGTGTGAATGTGAGTTTCAACAGTTGTTTGTCTCTTTACATGCAACAATCCTCAACAGTCTCCTTATGAAACCACGTTTAAATTCACGGTTTCATAGTCATCATGCTCATAAATGGTTTGTATTTATAATTAAACACTCAAACAAATGCAGAGAAAAACATAAGCTCCTTGGTGAAGGCAACAATTGTTATACAAGTAGGGAAAGTCATGAAGAACCAAGCTGGTGAGACAAAGTTGAATATGATATTTTTTTTTTATCCGTCAAAGAGGAGCGGGGCCTCCAGTGCCCAGGGCAGAACATTAGGGTTAACATACATGCTATGATTACCAACCAGGGGGTCGAAACCCCTGCAAAGAGTTGCAAGGTTTATCTCAGCGGTCACGAGATGATTAAAAGCAAAATGAGAGCAGAAAAATGTATTTCTGTGACATGAATACATAAGACTTTGCTTTAATCTTATTTGTGCGTGCGTGCGTGCGTGCGTGCGTATGACCATCTATCAATGAATAATTTAAACTCCACATAAATCCATCCAGGATTGCGAAGTGCTGACAACTGTAGGAGACACATGCAACCTGTGATGAGAGGCCAGGAGCCGAAAAGGTCAGGAGGCAGAGCGATATATTTTATTATTCAACACACGCTCTCCCCCGGTGGGAACATCGTGTGGATTTCACAGTGAGGCGCAGACAACCCTCAAATGACGAAGCATGTTCCCGGTGCGGGCCGGGTTAACCTAAGCTCTTGATGCAGCTTCACTGGATTCCTATTAGCAGAGCTTAAATGCTGTCATTTCAGTTAAGCCAAGGCTGAGTTTCTTGTCTAGTGGGGGTGGGGATGGGAGTGAAAATTAGACAAGTGACTAAAAAGGCAAATGACGACGCGCTCGTGCGAGGAACGGAGCTGAATGGAACAGAGAAGCATAAACCTGCTATTACAGAATCAACGCCTTCCGCTGTTAAACCGGCCACACACTGTGAAGAGGTCTGCTCTATGACTGCGAGACTCTTATTACCATGTGATTAACCTCTTCGGGATTAATCGGGCAGCAAAAGACACGGGAAAGGTCAAAGGTCAGTGCTCAGACACCCACTCCGGCGAGAAGGGCGGCCTATTAAATGAAAGGCCACACTCGAATCTGCCCGCCTGTCTTCGAGCATCTTTTTCGATACACACTGCGGCGTTGTCCTGCAGTGCTCATCCCTCCCAGTTAAAATCCGCCGGCACGCAAGGTCAGTTGCCTTATTATCGTAAAAATAAAAAAAACCTGTTGTACTCAATTAGAAAAAGGCACTTTGAAAATATAAACACACCGCCAAACACCTGGTGTGTGTTGGCAGGCGTGAGACAGAGCGCAGGTGGGGGATGAATTAAAGCGAGTCTGCACTGGAGGAGGTGATCATGAATAAAACATCACACTCGCACTTGTTGAGGCTGTAGCTTTTAGCACTGCTATAACTCCTGGTTGTTTTCTCCCATTGGCAGAGAGTGTAAAAAAGATATCATAATATACATCCAAAATAGATTTGGTACCTGCACAAGTTCACACGCAGTTTTTTTTTTTCAGAACAGGTGTCAAACTGAATTAGCAACATGGGAATGGGAGGAATTAGGATCCCTGTGGTGTTATCACATGACATTTAGTCTTTGTCAGTCAGTTACGACAGAGACACAAAGATAAACTGAGAGCAGGAGCCAGTGCGACTTTCAAGCTTTATCCAAGTCAGTGTGTGTGTGTGTGTGTGTGTGTGTTCGTGAGTGTGTGTGTGTGTGTGTTTATAGAGAGGGGTGGCAGCTCATGGCAACCTGCCATTCCCTCAGTGTGCATGTATCCATGACGGATGAAGGAAGCATGTGGGAATGTTTTGACCTTTTCTGCCCAGACGAGGACGGTGAAGAGAACACCACCGTCACCTCCACAGTTTGAGGGATGTTTCACTCTTTGTTGTCCAGGGACATAAATCACATGAACTCTTTCATCAGTCTTGCCCTGTGACAAACGAAAGAGCGTAACAACCCCTAACACCTTTATACCAGTACTGGGGCAGGGTTTGGATAATCATTCTTCAATTCTAGAACACTTCTACTCCTGAGTTCATACCCATAAAACCTTTTTTACAATGCCCTTTGGAATTTAAAGCAGCTATAATCAATACGTTTTACATTAACAAGGATCACATGACTTCTGTTATGTAAAACAGAGAACCACAGAGAAATATCGCCCACCTCCACCTCTCTTTTTTTTTTTTTAAGCGTCTTTTGGCTTCTTTTGTTTTATGGCACGAAGCGATCTTGGTTCACGCTCGCAGCTCTAATCCATGTCGCAGTAGGCAGCTGTTTTCAACACAACGATCTCTAAGAATCAGCTTTTCACAAGCAGCTCAGCACCACACAGCTGCAGGCCAGGCTGGTGAGCACAGTCGAGCAATTAGCTGCTAAAGAGACGGCTATTTTTCTCAGGGGTTTGTGGAGACCATAACAAAGGTAAAAGAAACTTTCTACTTTTTGTAGGAATATAGAAAAGGAGGTGGTCTGATAACCTCAATGATCTATTTGTCATAAAGCAAGAAAATGAAAAAAAAACATGGATCCATCGCTGAATCCAAAGGGTCTCCATCATGTGCATCAACGAGACTTTGCTGTAGGTGTGAACGCACTCAGGTCCTGATTCAATCACACCAAACCACATCTTTATACAGTGTGAACGCTAATGCATCCTGGGCCACATATGAAGGACCTCCTACTCAGCTGACGACCTCTGACCCGCTGCAGTTTCACTACGAATCAAACATATTTTTCCTCTTCTTGATTTTTTTGATGACCACCGCCACAGTATCAACACTGATCACCACATAATCATCGATACTTTCCTTAAATGGGTCGAATCTTAATTCCGACTCTCCTGACTCGTCTCTCTACCTCTCTTTCACTCACTTGTGCCGACATCGACACACTTGAGTACTCAGACTGGGTAAAAACTTGGTCCTCATGAACAGAAATTACGTACGTGTTTGTTTGTATAGAACGGGGAGGTCATTTATTTACAGTCTATGATTTGCACCGAAATGTGATGGGTTCTTTTCAGCCCCAGGCCTCACCCCCTTATTAAGTTTGTTGGAAATTGGTTTTAGAGTTAACAATGAAACCACCAATAAACAGACTTCTCAAGTCTAAATTGTTGTCTCTGGCAAGCAGACACACAAGGCCACTGCTGAAATAAAGATTCTGAAATCCCAAAACTCTAAAATTGGTATTAAATTAAATCCGTAGAAAAAAACCAATTGATTAAATACTGGACAAGACTATAAATGTTACGAGGCCTTCAATGACAAGTTTTGGTACATTTTTCTTTTTTCTCTCTGCATTATTTTACATTCTTGCTGCGAGCACCTTAATAGCCTCCACATTGTGGGATTATTTCAGGTAAAATGATACGTCACAATGAAAAGGAAGCTGTGTTAATAAACCAGAATACAAATCAGAAAATGTCATATTCAATCTTTTTTTCCTCTTACAATATGAGTGTATAAGTGAAGGACAAATCAGGAGACAGAGAAAAACAAACAGGAAGGAAGAATGTGGTTACCAATTCCCCCCTGAAGCGAGACTCCATCATGTATAATCACATAGACATTGAGATGAAAGCAGCTTGTGTTCTTCCTCTATGATCTTATCTGATTGTTCTTTATCTTTTTGTTTACCAGGGACCCAGATCAGGACGTGCATAAAATCTCCTTAAAATCTGAGGCTCCCGTGTCATGTTTTGTTTTTTGTGCTCGTCCCTTTTCTATTTTTATTAAATTAAGTTAAGCTCTGGTGCAACTCATCGCATCTTTAAGACCATATAACAATGCCAGCATGCAAAGGGCTGTTATAAAAAGGCATCTGCACACACTAAAATCTACGGTTTCACACGCACGGAAACACTCACGGAGCAACTGAACCAATCGTTTAAGGTTTCTGAGGCCTCAATAAGCTTCTGTAAATCAGCCGCCGTCCGGCAGCCAGTTTTATTCCCCTCTCTCTCAGTGGATGTTGGGTTATGACCCATATGCTGGAGGTTATTTATTGCTTTGGTCTCAGCTTGTGTTGACTCCCAGCCACTCATCTATGGTTCTGGGCAAATAGGAAGCAGCACAGGGTTGTAGATCTGCTAAGACGCGGGGACTTGGTTCAATTTTCTCCTTAAAGCCTTGTCTTTGTTAGCGTCTCTCGATTCTATAATGTTTTGGTAATGACCGAATCAAAATGAAAATCTGCGAGCGAGGGAACGAGTCTCCATCAATAAGTGTTTGTGTGAATGAGGAGAGGATTGGAGGGTTAAAGAGCTGAGGCTGCTGGGAGAGATGACGGACAGCCGCTTTTAAGAAACACGTCTGTTCTCGGGGATCACTGCCTCTTTTTAACAGCAAATCGAGGTGCGATGTTGGGAAAATAACAAAAGATGAAAAGAGTAAGTGGTTAATCTCAGAGTGAACCTTAACCTTGATGGTGTGTCTCCATAGTAATGTCACTTTTGATGAGCAACACGCAAACCACACATTCTTAACGAGTCGGCGAATCTGTGCGGTTGCTACGATGGTTGTGAAGGACCTTCCTCTACTTTTTGCTCGCCTTCTTCCTCACCTACGCGCCGCAGCTGTGAAACAATCTCAACAAGGCTGTCATCCTTTACAATGGACTGTCAAACCTGAACCGGCAACTTCAACCTCGCCGGCGGTTTGAAATATGGGCTCACCTGCCGTTTCTGCAGCGCTGACAGCAGATGACAGTTAAGAGGAACAACCACAAACAGAGGATATATGAGGGGGTCCTTGAGTGATGACAGCACGGGTAAGATCTAGAGCGGTGATGTAATGGAGACAAGGCTGCTGACTGATACCATGAAAGAGGCCAGTTTGTCTGCTCGAGTTCACAACCATTCATATCCGAGATCTATGTCTGTGGGCAGCTAATAGATTAATTCTACATTGGTGTCACTTTGTCCACGGGGGCAGTATATATGAAGGTGTGTGTGTGTGTGTGTGTGTGTGTGTGTGTGTGTGTGTGTGTGTGTGTGTGTCTTAGATGGAGGTCAGATGGTGGACAAGCAGCCTACTGAAGCTATGATCACACGTTGGGACAGCAGCTGAAAAACCTTTTGACCTCAAGCTAAATAATATGTCACAGTAAGGGCTGCACATGTGAACAGATTTAGGTAGACCTGTTTATTAGTAGTAGTATTAGTAGTAGTAGTAATAGCAGAAGTATTACTAGTGCAGTCTCTGTTCTAAACCTGGTGATGCTGGTTGCAGTTTTCTTCCTGAAACTGTAAAAGTTACCTGTGGTAACTGAGCGCCAGCAAAGTTTATTGATATCGAACATGTGAAAATCGCACCAAATTCCACACTGCACTTCCTGAACAATAACCATCCAAAGTGTGAAGCCGATAAGATGAACGGTTCTCGACTATGTGAGCCAAAGACAGACAGATTTCTGGAATTACTAGATAGGTGACATATTTAGATATTAGTTCAGCCAATGATGTGTTTCCACCTCTATTAGCTATCTATGCTGTTTGTTTACCTGGCTCCAGCTCCCCAATGACTCTTAAAAGGATAAGAAGAATAGATAATGGTTGGATGAAATTTAAGAACCTCTTCGGAAATCTGGTGAGCCGTGTTTTTTTTCCTCAGAACGACTCCTTGGTTAACAATTCTTAAAATGTAATCCAAGTCACTTAATGAAATATTCAGAATATACAAATATTTCTCTGACTCAATTATTTCTCACTCTACGTGCATGAGAAGCTTCAGGTTTCTCACACCACACTTGTGAAAAGCGGAGTATAAAAACCAAAGCTGGCCTCCATTCTGGTTGTGATATCACTGTATCCTGCTGGTACCCACTGTACGTGTTAAACTGGGATTCAAGGTGAGCACAGAAAAACGTCCACTTCAGGAGACGAGTGTGAAAACAAACGCTGCACATACAAGAGGGACTTATGTGACTTATGGGCGATTTTGAACCAGTGTTTGGCTCCAGCACCAGAATCAACACAGCAGATGAGGAGATGATGCTGTTCACTCCTCCGGTAGTTAAAGTGTCATGGTGGCGTCTTCCCACCTTATCAATCATCTGTATTATTGACTTGTTAAAACAAACCTTTTTACGATGTCGGTTCCATTCCAGCAGGACTGCCCGTCTCCAAACACCAGCTCACTCACACACAGCTGATCTGCCAGGCCGCCATAGTACGTACGATAGTGACGCATGCTGCTCAGAAAGTCCCTGAAAACGAAGCCACATTGTTTATTCATTATTTTTGTAACTATTTTCTTTTGGTTGGTTTTATCTTTTTTGTAACGTTTATTTTTTGGGGATTTGTTCTCTAATGTGTGAATGCTTCCTATTGTTTGCCTTTACTTTTTCAATGTTGAACTTAAAAAAAACCTTTCACCAAATATAACATTGTTTATTATACAAGAGTGGAACTGCTCCACTGATCCAATCAGAGAAGGTAACAGTAGACCACGCCTACTGCAGTGGCAGCATCACTGGTGAAGAAACTGCTACGCCAGGCTTATACATAATGATGGAGTAGACCACTGCATTAAAGAAAGGCTTAACTCAGCAAAGAATACTTTAAGTTCATTTAAAATCTAGTACTTACTTAGAAAAGTTAATGTGGTACTTTAACTGAAGTTGATTTTGTCTATTCATTTGTGCTTTTGTAAAATGTTTTGAGTACTTCCTCCATTACGTCTTACCTTCTCCTGACAGCGAGCGAGTCTCCAAGCGGTCTAACAGGAGCTTTGAGAGCGATGGAGTCTGTGCTGCTGCTGCTGCCTGCTGAGCTGGATGCTGACTAACTGTGTTGGCTTCCTGCTCGGCGTGCCACACAGTTTGTGCACCTATTACCCAGACAGACAGACACAAATTTAGCTCGGAACCCTGCGGGGAGGAAACAGGCATTTTGAACTTTGCAAATCTCGTTAAACCGTGCTGGTGCGGGACAAATGGCCCTTATTTTAGCTGAGGGAAAGACAGATGTTCATGAAAGGGCCATTAGTGCAGCCATGCCCATCATCCCTTGTTTCTGAATGTGCAACCTCTCAGGCAGCAGCCACACCAGGCGACCACTAGATGGAGCTGTGGTGTCTCAAAAGGTACAATGAAGCTGGAGCAGTTCAGGTGCAAATCCAGAGGTATTCATTTCACAAAATATAAGATCAGCACGGACTAATAAAGACTTTGCGGTTCAGCTTATAAGGAGGATGATGATGATGGATATGTATGTCCTGGTTTGGGTAAACGTCTAAGCCTGATGAATAAGCTGTTGACACTCTGGATTTATCCTGCTCTGTCTGGAGGTTTAAATACTAAGTTCCTGACCGCCTCAGAGTTGCCCACACGCAGGTCTTAATGGAGAGTTTAAGCCTGCTCTGATGTGTGTGCTGTTTGCCATTTCAAGCTATTTATCTTCGCTCTCCACACCACATATCTGACGTGGAGCTAGAAACATGAATAGCAGCGTAGTTCCATACAAAAATTACTCCAGGACTTAAATTAAATGCTATCCCTCGTCCATTCTTCTATTTATCCATAAGATTGATCCCCCTACAGTTTCAAGTCTCCTCAAAGATGATCTGACCTGTGCCGAGAGGCGGGGTCCACTTTTCTGAGCATGCCCGACAGCGTCACGAAGCAGCGCGTGAACTCCCAGAAGCACTTGCTCTAAGTCCTGAGGTCCTTGCATTCGCGCCGACAGGCCCTCCAGCGAGCGGACAAACTCCCTCCAGTGGGCGTCGATCTCGGCCATGCTCGCCAAACAGCCCCGCATCACGTTGAGGCAGTAACCCATGCAGGGCTTCGACTGGGTTAAGCCCTGTGGAACATTATCACATTGGGATCAGTGATTCTGGGGCAGACTTTCATTAACTCAGATAAACTCATCCCAGAGACGAGCATCCGTACCTGGCAGTGAGGACAGTAGTGCATCTTCAGCAGGGCCCGTCTGCACTCGCGGCTCAGCTGCAAGTGGTCTGTGGTGTTGATGACCTCAATGCCGAGGT
Organism: Hippoglossus hippoglossus; assembly: GCF_009819705.1. Taxonomy (NCBI): domain Eukaryota; kingdom Metazoa; phylum Chordata; class Actinopteri; order Pleuronectiformes; family Pleuronectidae; genus Hippoglossus; species Hippoglossus hippoglossus. The sequence goes on from NW_022986828.1 coordinate 73,320, forward strand.
GCAGCGCCTGAAGAAGGAGCTTCCCGGAGACCCCAGAGCGAGCGATCTGATCTGCCAGGAGGCCGGGCGCCCCACCAAACGGTCTCACGTCGCGTCTCGACGACCTCACGCACTCAGCGTAGCCTGGTGATATTTCGCCAGGACCTGGGTTGATGAGGTGATTGTAGACAACAGGGAAGAGAGCGTCGAAGAACCTCTGCACCAACTCATCAACGCTGAGCTCGGACCCCAGCAGGAAGAGACTGATGTCAGTGAAGAGTTCTCGCACAGGGCCCGCAGCCTGATCGGCCATGCTGTGGTGTAACCCCTGAAGGACGGCGTTGGTGTGATTCTCGGCGTGTCTCATCAGAAGCTCAAAGGTCTCTGTGGGAAACAGCGGGAGAACGAGAGACAAAGAAAGAAAGACAAAAGATTAAAGAGGGACTTCAGCTCAATTGTACACATTTTCTTTATCTGGCTTTAGTTGTCCTTGTTGCATGTTGAGAGTCAGAGAGAAGAGAAGAAGAGAGAAGAAGAAAGAAGGTCCTAGTAGAAGCCACAGTTTCCTGTTTAGCAAGTTGTTTTTCAAAAAAACAATAGAAAATAAGAGGAGACGTGTCTTAACAAGTGAAGTGGATGACACACAGGGGAGGATGGAGGAGAAATATGAACAAAGGCAGAGGTTAAGAGATTGAAATGAGGGAGGAGAAAGGTTAATAGAGATTTAAGGATGGATAATGGGAACTTCAAAAATTAATTCCTGTGGGAATAAGCAATTATTATAATGTCCATACATTTGCATACAGCACACATTATAAAATCATGCATACATGAAAGAGTCCATTTTAATATGTCTTCACCATCCTCATCACAGCGGTGAGCACAGTGCTGTTAGAAATATCTACAATAGCTTCAATTGCATGTATTTTATTCTGTGTGTATATGTTTGGGGAAGTGTTTGGATTGTGCAACATTACAGTGTCGAAAAATCACATATCATTCTAACCACACTTTATTACCTCTGTCATGGAAATCATGTTTTCGCCTGCATTTGTTTGTCTGTCTGTAGTTAACAGGATTACACAAAACCTTCTGGACAAGTTACCATGAAACTAGGTGGAAGGATGTGGTATGGGTGAGGAAGTAACATTTTACATGTTGGTGCAAATCTTTGCATGTATTTAACTTTCTTTAACATTGCGAGACAGGTTATTTTTCTACATTGTCATTTGGTGCACATCCAACTAAAAATCCAGATGTAGTGAATTTAAATGTAGTATCATAAGGGGACGATAGAAACATCATTGCCTTTTTTTTTATATTGGCCTATATTGTGAATCGGGTTCAATCAGTCAGGGCTCAATTCTGGAAGATTCATAATAATAGTGGAATTATCAAACACATCAAGAAGCAAGATGAGCCATTTAAAAGATATTTCAAAATAACTTGTGTTTCAGCTCCAGGTTTTGCATTTTTGACAACAGGGTAGAATCACAATATCATAAACACTACACATCCCCTGCTCCCTGAAACAGGACACCAGAAAATGATAAGTAAGCTCTACATGCTTCTTTTTCCAGATAGGAAGGAAAAACCTCAGCACAATAGAAAATGTTCCAGCAGAGCAGCGAGCTTGTCTTTATCCCTTTGTCTCACTTCTTTTTTTCCAGTTTTTGTCTCAGCTAATACCTGAGCCATGGCCATTCTCACATCATGTGCTCGTCATGAGGTGTGAGAGGCAGTGGTCAGGGTGAGGGCCTGGAGCGGCCCGGGGGGGCTGAGAGTCTGAGGAGCTGGGCTTGTGACGGGTGGGAGGGGGTAGGTAACCAGTGTGATGAGGGCTTAGACCGTCAAGTGCCGTACAATATGCACCGACACGGAAAGACTGACCGAACGCCCCCCGGAGAGGGAGTTTGCGAGGGAGGGGGGGCAGAGAGGGGTCTGACATGCCCACAGGCAGCGTTAAACACTGAGACACAAGAAACTGAATCTGATCACAGGTTTTCTGAGATCTTGCACGAGTGCGATGGTTCTAACAAGATCTGAGACCTATAAGATGTGTGCTCGTGTGAAGCTCCTCTGGTCAAAGAGCAGCACGGAAAAACAGAGGGAACTTGTAAAGAATGCAGATGACAGGTGGGACAGATGTGAAAATGCAGTGAAGAAGCTGCATGTGTAAATGACAGAGAGAAAGAAGGAAGGTGTTCAGACGGGCAGAGATACAGGGAGAAAAGAAAATTGTGCTCGTGGAGTACAGTTAACAATTACTGCAGCCCTGGGGAGCATGAAGCAGAGACGGCCGACTTATGAGGAGTCCCACAGGGATTACAGCACGTGCTTCAGGGGAGGTTCAACGCATTAGATTGTGGGGTTAATGAATCCCACGTCAGACCCCATAACGAAATCCTGTGCAGTAAACAGATTTGTCTCTGTTTTCTGTCCGTCTCTGCTTCCCAGGGTGTAAATCTTGTCATCAAGTTCCTCACCAGTTTTAAAAAAGTTAGAAACTTAATAAAGACGTAAATAACAATCAGATAGGTGATTTTCCCGTCTAAATAAATCTGCTGCATGACAAGAACACCCACACGGAGCTGCCCCGGCTGCGTTAATGACTTTATTTTGCACAAAAGAGGAGTGTGAAGCTGTGTGTCTCTCACTTGGAGACTCAGACCAGCGGCCAGGCCTCAGGGTGCGCCTAAAGACAGAAATAACACGAGGAGAGGAAGAAAGGAAAAAGAAAAAGAGGGATGCAGCAGAGCTATAAGCAGGAAGATGAGAAGGAAGTGGATCTTTTTAGTTTTTAAGGACAGTAATATTTATCCTTAAACTCAGCATTTTGAAAAAGTGGCAAATACATGCTTTAAAGCTGCTTTATTCAATATTATAACCGATCAAATGAGTGTGATGTACTGCAGCTCAATTTATCACCTGGTTCAAGTCGCCCTTACTGTTTAACTGAGCGTTTTAGTGTCTTTTAGCGTATTGATTTTGTTTTACAACCTTTTTTTTGGTTTGATTTATTCTCACCGCTCTCACCGGAGCAGCAGATGGCCCCAATAAACCCTCCGCACTCTACCTGCTCGGCACCAAACGACAGATAAGGTTAGCAACTAGCTGACTGGGGAGACTTCACAGCGACAGATACTGGTATTTCCCTCGGGAGTTGGTGGAGACCAAAACAAAGCAAATAGGGGAGAGAATATTGGACTTTGTTCATCAGGTGACCAGAAACATGACAAATAAATGATAATGTTACTCTAGGTCTGCTGAATGTGTAAATAACAATCTGTTTGCTAATAAGCTTGTTGTGTTAACTTTGTAATAAAATATCTAAATGTGTTTATAGCTCATTTCGGCTGCACCCGTTGTCAAAACAGCAGCTGATGCCGATTTAAAGCTGAAAAACTAAAGACAGCATGATTGAAGCATCCACCATGTTGATGTTCACTACAGGTTCTGGATTTCTCATATTTCTCATTCCTTGTGTTAGAAAGAGGAGAGCAGAGACGAGGCAGAGTCAGCATGACGGGAAACACCGTCCTGTCAGATTAAAGGAACTTGGTGGGTATACGTGTGTTAATGCGTGTGTTTGATGGTAGTTACACAATCTCAGATCAGATGCGTGTCTTGATTTTCTAGCAATGTGAACAGTCAATGATTTGTACACGATAAACAGGGCCCTGTGAAAACAAAATATTATACATCACCAGTCTTGTTTTGTTGTTGAAAAAGTATATATATATATATTCTAAAGTTTCTATATTTAACACGTAGTATTTTCCAACAGCAGAACAGGACCGTGTGATTTGTTTTTCAATTATTTTTACATATTTGTTTTTTGGAGCAGTGAAAAACATTACCAGCTGTGGGGCCTGACTCGGCTTTAAAGCTGTTTTCCAGCTCTCCCACACAGTGAGAATGAGCAAAGAGCAATAAAATAACATCAACACAAGATAAAACATGACAAGACATTCTCCAAACATTAGGGTAGGAGGACAAGTATAAATGAAAGGATTCATTATTTTTGATGAATTCATTGGTGATTAATATTTAAATCTGAATATTTCATTTCAATCCATTAGAGTAAAGACGCCATTACAACGTACCACCCATCGGCCTGCTCCCTCGTCTGCCGGCACGGTAAATAAATTCCCATATATATGAACAATTAATGCTTGAAAGCTCGGGAATCGCTGGCTATTATCCAGATGTATTGGCTATTATATAAAGCCCTTTCAGTTAAATTCCTCAGCAGCTGAGCTTTTCTCCATGTCTAAAAGGCTTTTAAATTTGATCCCATTTTCTTCCTTTCACCCATAATTGCTGCATTTCTCATTTTCTTTAATGTAGGATGATCTGGTTAACTGTGACAGGGTTGCTAACCGAGTGATGAGTTGCACTTAAGGTCGGGCCTTGTGGCAATTTGCACTAAAGGGGGAAAAAAAGGGGAATTTTTTATTTCACTCCATTATAGCGTCTCTCCCTCTGTGGCCCTCTGTGTCTGACTGCTTCAGGAGGGAACTGTGATGTCTGGACAGAGATATAAGACAAGTGTTACTCAGCAGGGAAACTAACCAGCCAAGGTTAGTCAAAGTTGGAGATGTGAGGTGATAAGAGGATGCTGGATGATGCTTTCACCAGCAGAGGGTGACATTTTTTATTGTAGAAAATGTGATCAGTGTGATGCTGCAGGATGAGGAGACACTGACAGAACGTGTGTTACAGCCCGAAAAACAAAAGTGGCAGATTTAATCACATTCCCGTTTACTAACCTGTCGCCTGTTTAGACTTAAATAAAGTATTTTTCATAAATTAAGCCCAAGATCCATAACATAAAAAACAGAAGCTTAAAAATAGAAAACATTAAAACAGTAAAATATGTAAAAACAATAAGGTTAACGGTTAAAGCAATATTAAAAGTACAATAAAAGAAAAAACATGGTTGGATTGATTTAAAGCAAGATCATAGAAATAAGTTTTGACCAGTTTTATTTAAACATGTCAACCGACGATGCATTTCTGATGCGTGTCCAAATCTTTGGTGCATTATTACAGAAAGCGTCTTCAGTGTTTTGCATGTGGCACCTTCAGCAAACCGGCACTAAGCAACCTCAGCAAATGGACAGGCACACAATCCAGAATGCAGCCTAAAAGATAAGATGGTGCCAGGCCGTTTTTTGGCAGACCCACTAGAAGGGCACTCGGAGAGCACATACCTCCAACCACAATATTGCATATACATGTAAAGAGATCTGATACAATTTCACCTGTTAATATATATTAGCACTCTGCACACGCTTGATTTTTTTCATACCAATTTTGATATATGAACAAAAGTGAAAAAAATCCTGGATCTGCCGCTTTAATAAAATCTGTTCCTTGGCTCATATATCCCATCCCTCCACCAGGTTTGAAGGGAATCAGTTCAGTGGGTTTTATACAATCCTGCTGACAGTCAAACCAACAACGATGAAAATATAAGCTCCTTGGCAGAGGGAAAAAATACCGTCTCTCTTTGTCACCTTGTTCTATTAAAAGGTGTCAACCACAGCTCAACACCTCTGATTTACTTGTATGTCACGGGGCGTTCCGACCCTCAGGTCATCTGCGAAATGTTTACTCAGTGAATCAAAAACCAGGCAAAGTGCAGCATCCTTTCCAACCTGAGGAACAAGCTCCCTGAACAGTGAAAACTGTAACTTCATTCAAGTCAGGGCTTAAAACACTATTGTTTGCTTCAGCTCGTACAAGCTCTTTTGATCTTTAACTTTTCTCTTGTTTATGTTTTTATTGCCTTTAATTGCAATTTGAATGTGTTCTTCTTGTGTTTCCAATTATTCTATGCCTGTAAAGCACTTTTAATTGCTTTGTTTTATTGTCTTTTAAATGTACTTTTAATGTCCCCTTCGTCTGCCTAATCTTATTTATGTCTTTAATATTTTATTTTTAATCCATTTCCATGCCTTTGTAAAGCACTTTAAATTGCCTTGTGTTTCAGCTTGCCTTGCCTTACCTATAAACAGCAAAATGTAGCAGAGCATCGTAACAAACTATTTTTTTATATTAAGGCTGAATGTGGGAATAATTTGCTAACTCAGACTTTTCATGAGAGTTTAAACAATGAAACATGGTCATCAAATGTCTGTTTGTGCTGCAGAAGACATCTTTGCGCGCGTGTGTGTGTGTGTGTGTGTGTGTGTGTGCATGCATGCATACACATGTCAATGACAAAAAAGTTCAGTCAGCTGGATGACGAATAAGATGATTTGTAATTGAAGCTCTAAACTGACAACAGATCAAAGCTCCTGGGAATGCACCCACCCACCCACACACACACACAAAGCCTAAAACCGTATGCCTAACCTTAACCATGACCAATTTCTGCCTAATACAAACCTTAAAGGGATAGTTCACCGAAAAATGAAAATTCACCCATTATCCACTCACCACTATGCCGATGGAGGGGTGGGTGAAGTGTTTGAGTCCACAAAATACTTTTGGAGTCTCAGGGGTAAACAGTGTTTCAGCCAAATCCAAAACAATTGAAGTAAACCGGACCCCTTCTTAAGACGTAAATGATGAAGAGCCTAAATGTCCTCCGATATCCTCCTCGAAGCCACGTTCACGCTCTCAGGGACACACCGGAAAACCGCACACACTCTCGCCATGCGGGTGCGCATTAGCTTTGCTACGTCTGCTAGCATCGTTACTTTCCATAGTGGACTTTTAGGCTTAAAACTCGTGTAAATGACGCCGTTTCCAGTCGAATATAAATGTCGGGGCTTCCGTACACTTGGATGACACCACACAAGCAGTATGGAGGCATGTTGTGTTTTTTTTCTCTTGTTTAATTACATCTGAAGAAGGGGTCACTTTGACTGCAACACTGTTTAAACCTGAGTATCCAAGTGTTTTGTGGACTCAAAGTATGAGTGATTTTTCATTTTTAGGTGAACCATCCCTATAACTTAATCTCTATTCACATCTTACCAGTGACCTTAAACAGGAGCTCACTGTGAGTTATCCTGGTCCAGACAAGGTCAGTGTTTATGCTAGACAACAAAATGAGCGAGCGCGCCCACACACACACACACACACACACACACACACACACACACACACACACACACACACACACACACACCACACACACACACACACACACACACACACAACACACACACACACACACACACACACACACACACAACACACACACACACGAGAGAGAGACGTGGTTGATGTGCACTGTTATACGTTAGCAGATCACAGCAGTGTGTTTGTTTGAAGATTCCCATGTTTCCAGGTTGCGAGCGATCAAATGCCGCCGGCTGACCTCAGCTGAGCTGCTGAACAGCACGAAGATGTCTCTTACTAATGTGATTCATCCTCTCTGAATGGCCGCGACCACAACACAGGAGCACAGTGACATCTGATAGGCTGCAGAAAAGGCCGTTCTCCATCAAGAGAGGATGAGTCAGTGGCTCTGTGGGTTCACCTCATCCCAGAGCAGAGGACACACAATGAAAGTCAATGACTTACAGGGAGGCAC
>NW_022986829.1:0-69446 GCF_009819705.1 Hippoglossus hippoglossus
GCAAGAAGGAACAAGTTTGAATTATAAATAAGAACATTTTGTGGAAATGAAGAACCTGTCTCACTGGACAAGTTAAATATTAACATGTTATATTTTGTAAAGCATGCTCCATCCAGTCAAAGTTCTCATCTATCTCATCTCATCTATCCAGGATGATACCTTATCTCCACAGCTCTGCACGTCACTCAGCTCAGGCTCCTCACAGTCTCTGATTGGTTCATCCACCTTGAAGGTTTCAGCAAAGTCTTCCAAAGACTGACTAGATCCTACAGTACAGTACAGTAGAGTCAGTCACTAATTGTATCCATCTCACTCAATTTGTTGCCATTTTTATGAGAATTGCAACTTGTTTTTAAATTCCAGGAAGAACAGTTTTCTATATGAAAAGCAAGTTGTTGTTGTTTTTCCACTGAGTAGTGTCAATGTGAAATTAGTTTGTCTCTTCTTAGAGTTGGAAACATGAAGTCAAGCTACAGTGTATATTTATGGTTTGAATTACAAGGGGGTTAAGAGAAGCTAGGCTCCACTGAAAGCATAATTTGAGATTTTCAGGCAGAGGTCTGAAACAAGCGACAGACTTTTCTCTATAATGAGTCCCTGAAATATATATTAGTAAAAAATATGTCTTTGTTTGTTTTTCACTCATTAAAATACCAATTTCAAGTATATATGTCTCCAATGGTCTCCACTAATTAACACAATGCTGTGTCTAACTGCTGTGACAATTCAGATGATGACGCAGCCCTCAAGTCACATATGTTTTAACATTAACGTTTTTAACATTACACACAGATGTCCACTTTATTTTGTGGCTGTAAGACAGACAGAGGGGAAGGACAGGAAAGTGACAGCCCAGCCATGGCAAGAGAGACACACACAAACAGAATGGAAAATATAGCTCCCCTCCATAAGCCTGCAAAGAATCTTACCCTCCTTCTCAAGATCATTGGATGAGCCGTCAAAGTTTCTACAGAGTCCACAGACCTGGTTCTTGTATTTGTCGTCAATCTCGATCTGTGAACAGAGCCCAAACATATAGTAGTGATTGCCAAGATCACAAGTTTAGACTTACACATTTATGATTCATGGATGTCTTTTAGGATCGCAACATAGTATGTAGAAAAGTTTGAATTGTGTAATTTTTTCTGTGTAATCCATTTGGGAATTAAACAAACAGCTCATGTACCAGAAAAAGAAGGGAAACTGGTATATATCACACAGCACCTTCTTGGTTAGCAGTGTGTGGTGTCTGTCATAGAGGAGAGACACATTTAGTTTGTAGCTAGTGCGTCATTTACTCTGCAAATAAAAGGAGTCAGCTGTAAATTTCACTAATTTCCAATCCCAACAATACCAAGAACAATTAAGCAATGACCATCGTGAAATAATTATATTTTTCGGAAAAATCTCTCATTTCTTTATCAGAAAATCCTTTAATCGCCGATGTCCTCATGAGGTAATGCACTCAGCCACATGTTAACTTAAAGCAGCTATTTGCATTGTGGTTTTCAGGTTCAAGTTTTTCATGTTGTTTGTGGATCTGCCGAGGGCAATGTGTATTCCACAAACTCACCTAGTGACTCTCTGAGTGAGCCTTGATCAATATTTGTCAGATCTTTCACTGCTACCTCAGCTACCGGGGTTGTTGTTTTTTTCAGCCAACTTTGTCTGTGTTAAAACAGACCTTAGTGAGCCCTGCCACAGGGGCGAGTGACTGATTACCTCAAACAAAACTGTCACGTGTAAAATATTTCTCTGAGCCCTGGAGACTGTTTCATATAAAACATTATTCTTCAAGACTCAGTCATGGCTCTCATATGTCTTTACATTCATAAAACAGCACAACAGTGGTAAATACAGGTTCTAACCTACTGACATAAAGCAAACATTCAGACTCTTTTAAAGTGCAGGCTGCTGTGCACACCTAATCTAATTGTCTACTTTTATCAACTTGGTCTGTGAACAACTGCGGTGGCTCTCAATGGCTCAATGAGCTGAATGGCTCTTATATTAGAGTTTCTGTTGCAATGATAAGCTTTATCAGACTGTGGTAGTCCAGATAACACTTGTTAGAGAGATAGATTGGTCATGAAAAGAAAACATCAGCTTTATTCCTCTAACAAGTAAATTGGTGTGAGGCCAAATATGTTCTTTTCTATGCATACGTCTTGACTTATGCCCCAGGCGTATGCAGTTCAAAACATTCAGATCCTGCTAAGCTGTTTACAGCAGGGTCACAGTGTGTAACCTCTGTGTTTAAAATGTTATCAAAATACACGTGAGCGCAAAAGTTCATGTGTGCAAGTGCGAGGGTGTTCTCCATACATCCAGGGAGTCATCCAAGTTCCAGATGGCCATGATTCCCAGCTTGGCTTCGACAGTGATACTAGACATGGTTCCCTTCACAGTCACCCCGAACGTGACGAACGGCAGAGACACTCTGCAGCAAAACGCACAGAGTTAGTGTGACAATGAGCAGCAGCTGACACATAGAGGCAAACCTCTCTCGTTTCAACTGTGGGTGAGAACAAATCATTAAAAGATTTTTTCAATGATCACTGAACACTACAGTGGTCTCCATCCTTCAGGTCAGAAACAAATGTTAGAAACCTACACAACTTTGTCTTTCTTACTTCTATTTGCTGTTGCATGCAGCGAATAGTCTCAAAGTATTAATGATTGCGGATATCAGTAAATGTAAAATGTTAAAAAAGTTCTAGGTCGTAAACTGTCATTAATGCCAATGCCCATTAAATGACTTCAGATCATTTAGTTCAATGTTACTACTAAAATAGTCATCAAATCAGGTTGAAATGATGACAAATGAAGAGTAACTGAGAAGTTCTATGCACACTTTACTTTATCACAGTGTGAAAATCCGCCTGTAGGTTGAAATGAGTTTGAGTAGTGACAGTGCCACAGTCTACTGCTGTTGCTTCTGTGCCACTGGCAGACAATGAAATCCTGTCAATTGCATAAAATACTTGTCCAAGTGACGTGTGGGTTGTAACTCTTGATGATCAATGACGATAAAAAACAATTGTTTGGCAAAAATTTTACTTTGAAGTGATCTATGATTATTATTCAAGTGATTGAGTTTAGTGGTTTCCAAATGTCCTCTCTTGACGTGCTTCTTCGCCCTTTATAAACAAGATGGTTTATTTTTATAATATAAAAATTTACATCAATACAACATAATTTATACAAGACATGCTGATTGTTGATATTTCAAATTGGTCTCTATTACTCCTCTTCGGGCTATTCTGCTCCGTTTTACTCCCCAATGGAATACTGAGTTTTTTTCCTTTTAACTGACTCTGATTGATTACTGTGATAATCAATAACTAGACATTAGAATCCCACTTCAAATATTGTCCTCTTAAACACTAATACATCATGTGCATTTAATTTGAATGATGAATTTCACCAGAATTTTTGAGCAACACTAGAATTGTAGCAGAAATTCAACACAAAGTATGACTGAACATATTGGGTACCGAGTGTCCCGGATGGATGCATTTCATTTGTCTGGACTGAACTTACATCTTGCCATTGACAATCACTGCCTTTTTAGAGAGCTCCACCACTGTGCCCTCCAGCTTCAGGATGATGTTGCTGATGGTGACTGATGTGCCGTCTATCTTGCGCCTCATCTGGATGTTGAAATTTTCAAAGTTGTCCCCACACTGCGAGGCCAGGACATGGTTACAGGTGGAGGCCAATTGGAAGAAATGTCCATCGAAGGTCTTGAAGTGATAGTGTCCCCATGTCGAACAGACTCGGTCGATGTGAGATGCATTAGCTACAACAACATTAATATTAGAACATCATTTTGAAGAATTACAAAGACATCAATTTTGGGTATTTGCACAGTTACCTGAATCCACGCTTATCTTGTTTGCAGAATCAATGATGTTAACTGTAGGGAACAGAAGAGATACTCATTTTGAATTTTACCACAGTTATTATCTGATATTCTGAATCTGCTTGTTCTGACACTCCATTAAAACTTATACTGAATATTATAATCAACCCAGAGATTACATATTATTCAATAAACTGGTTCTATTGTTGATATCTTCAATTCATTAATATTCCATATCGAAAAGTTATTGTTGATATTTGGAATAAATGAGAAAATACCATAATGTATTTTATATAAATATTTCTAAAGTTTCTCATACTATTTAATAGACAAATACAAAGTAAATGTAGAAGTTATCCAAACAAGGTTCAATTACAGCTACAGGTTTAAATGGGATAACTAACTTCTCTTTTTTCACCATTCAACAAAATATACATCAATAGAATCAGTCGCTTGTTTTCTCAATGATTAGCTCCAATCGTCTTTTAAATTTCAATCACTCACCAGTCTGAGTGAGGGAGCCGACCAGCAGCTTTAGGTATATGAGCCCTAATGCGCATTGGAGTCCTGTAGTCCCCATGTTGATCCCAATGACTGACCCAGTATGATAGGACTCACCTGAAGGATGGATCCATTTATAGCCTGTCAGTCAAGGTGGAGCTACACCGCTTCCTTCAGGGAAGAGAGACAGAGAGAGACAGAGAGAGAGAGAGAGAGAGAGAGAGAGAGAGAGAGAGAGAGAGAGAGAGACTCACCTCTTAAATAAATATAGAAATGTGCAAATAGTTACTATTTGTTTTTTCATCAAACATGTCATCAACTCCATCACCGCACCAAGCAGATTGTTCAGGTCTCTGATTAACTGCACAAAATGTTTGGCATGATATGTTGGTGATGGAGCTTTTCTCAATTCATTGTCTAATCTTCATATCTTTGTTCACGTTATTAAGAATAATCAATGCTGACGTTTAAAAGGTTTTTCAGTATTTATCCACAACCACTATCCTGAGTCCTGTCTTTTTTGTCCCTTGCCCCTAACTGTATACTTCATTTACCATGCATGGGTATTGTAGAATTTGAGAATAAAAAGAGATAGAATAATTAAAGAGTAAAAGAATGGCATTTTTTATATACATTATGCACTATAAGGATGCCACATCTGCTAGATGCTAGGATGAGTTGGAGATGAGTTTTATCTGGATGGCAAATTGTGTTTAATCCCAAAAATTGAGAATTTACACTGACATGGGATGCTTCAAATTTCAATTTAGAAGAAATTCTTCAAACAAAATCTTAAGCCATCTGAATGATTTGAAAGATCTTTGGCAACAGTGTGCATGGATCAAAAACTTCATTTATTAGAGAAAGATGATACAGACTGTGAATGTTGGTTAAAAATAAAATCTGATCCACATCTGGAAAACATGCTTCTGGATCTGCCCAAACGCAAAATAATATCCTGAGTTACTGTATTTCCCCAAATGTGGAATGATTACTTTGAAAGCCACAATCAGCGAGCTTGGAGTAGATGGTATTCAGTATTACTAAGCGTTGGGTGCAATAACAATAACTATCTTTATATAGTAATGAGGAATTATTATTGCTCAGTTTGAAGCGCCCAGTTAGACAGCCAATTTTTTCCCCAGTTGGACGAGATGCAGCTGAGTGCCACACACATACAACACACTGATGTGCACCTGATTGACAAGTACACAGAGAGGAGGACTGTTAATGTCGACTTCCGCCTGCCTGCTGTGGACAGTATGAACTTTAGGGATTTTGTCTGATGGTCCACTGAGCCACTGATGTGTGTGGAATTTTCCCAGTGCTTCTGGTTGTGTGTGTGTGTGTGTGTGTGTGTGTGTGTGTGTGTGTGTGTGTGTGTGTGTGTGTGTGTGTGTGTGTGTGTGTGTGTGTGTGTGTGTGTGACAGAGAGAGAGAGAGAGAGAGAGAGAGAGAGAGAGAGAGAGAGTTTGACATTATTAAATAGTCAGGAGCAAAATAACAGCCAGATTTTTGTCCCTGCTGATGGTGAGGGAGGAAGCATTGAGCTTCCAAAATTTGCCCTGGGCAGGATGTTTATTTTAATTATCATGGCTTCACAGTGAGTTCAGCTGTTTGGACAATACATTTCTAATCCTGAATCAACTTTGTCAAGTGTATTGCAAACATTTAGTTTATTGTCTGAATTGAGGGGAAATTTCTATCCTCAAATAAGTGAATACATTTTAGTAACTGGAATGGAGGCCGGGGTAGGTCTCATCCCATGTTTCAGTGTAACAAAGCCGATGTCTGCCAGTTTACTTTAAAACCAGATAGCCTCCTTGCTGTATTGCTCAAAAATAATTTCTGTGGAAAGCATTGCACTGGTTGTCAATATACAATAAAACATCGCCAGGATATAATGACAGATGATGATATACCTGTGTTTTCGCTGCTCTGCTCTGGTGGCCCATTCTGTGTGAATTTGAATTTGATATCTTCTTTTAAAGTGATTTATATTTTCATTTTTAAAAGTTTATATCTTTTCAAGGCTTTTTGATTTTTAAGTCAACTTAGTGTTTAGATGTTGAATATTTTGTCTGTGGGTCTAAAAGTTGAACAGCCACAGAACCTTGATTGTTTTCTTAAAGATGGTTTCCACGATGGTCTATAAATCAGAGTGTTATTGATTGGTCAGTCACAAAAAATTGCTTTCATTGACGTATTGAGTTATACAAATGTTAAATAAAGTAAACATCCTTGTTTACCAAGACTCCTATGAATACCTGTTTTCTCCACCCCTTGTTCTGTGCTCTGACTTGGGGATGTGTAGTGTGGCCCCGCCTTGCCCAAAGGCACTGTGTCACACTGATGAATTCATATTTATGTTCCTGGATAAACGGGGCGTCGCTTCTTCTGCAACAATGAAGTTAAAACACCACGTTTCGTCGTAATCTGTGGGAAAAACGTTGGTTCGGCGCCATTCGCATTATCATTGGCTGTTCGTGTTGTCCGTCAAAACATGGACGTGATGAGTTCTATCAATGTTATATCGACGTCTCTTAAATTTCTATCGAGGAAAAGTTATATCGCAATAATTATCGATATCGTTTCATCTCTCTCTCTCTCTCTGACTCTGCTGACGTTACTGACAGAGCTGCTAAAAACTGTAAAAAAAATAACTTCACGGTCAAAATATGTATTAAAAGACTAAGTGGACTGATGTTTATTTATCACAAGTCATATCATCATCGCGATATTCAACAAGGTTATCACATATTGCCTGTTTTCCTAATATCGTGCAGCCCTGGTTCGAAGGAATAGGAAGTGACATCCTTCCAATGACAGATTCACTATTTATGCAAACGGATAAAAAAAGGGCTTAGTGATTCTGATTTATTTAGAAGATTATCAATACAAATCGTGTTTAAATTATTGATCAGACAGTGTGATGGTCATTGCATGAAGTCAAACTCAATGGATGGTGTGCAAAAAACATTACTCACAAAATAAGAAGCTTTGCAGCACCTTCTGTGGTCAAATTAAAACAAAATGAATAAGTTTGGATCAGATAGGGTCCAGCATGTTTTGCTTGGAAAGAATAAAAGGTGTTGGGGAGAGGACATTTATAGATGGTACTATGCAGCTTTGTATTCACAAATACAAAATGAAAAGACCTGAGTTCAGTTTTTTTAATGTCATGCTACAAAAGACAAAAAAGGTAGAACTTTTTCAGATTTTCAAAACATTGTTCTAATCTATTATTTGTCAACTGTGTCGTGTTCTTTTATCCCGAGGTATGAGAAGAGCCGGTCTCGGTTTGGTTCAACAAGTATTTATTTAGAAGCAATGAAAAGGTACAGCATAGTTATGAAAAGGTACAGCATAGTTATGAAAAGGTACAGCATAGCTATGGGCACTCAATGCACAGCCTCGGCCATCTAGTAGCACGGGGTAGTCAAGAGTCGCGCCGAACCGACGGCGGGTGCAATACTTATAATAGTAGGTAGAACTTCATTGGTCAATAACGAGGGGGAGTCGCCGTGGTTTAGACTTGGCTCTCCCTTGATGGTGCGCAGGCGTGGTCCCAGCCTCTTGGTACTGGAATCCGCCAATGATGAGGAGCCGCACCCAGTTTCGCCCCTCCTTTTGTGGGCAAATCTTCACATTTCTGACAGTGTTTGGTTTTGTGTATTAAAAACAAGCTTTGACCCAAAGCCTTGTGAGTCTTCAGTAGTTTTGCAGATACGGTGTTTTTGTTCATTGGAGTGAGGAACATTGTGTTCCTGCTTTATCGGCTGTATGTTCTGTGTGTGTAAGCATGCGCATTTTCCAGACAAGACAACGCCTTTCCTATCTGCCCTTCAGAAGCTGGGGCAGCTGCTTGAATTCTTTCTAAGGCGTAGGTCACAGTTTCTTAATGAGCACAGTGCATTCATGTATATGTGATGTTGAATAAAGCTAAGGGAATACTGTAATATATATATGTTAGGTATGAGAACAAGTTTAAGTACAGTGTATTGTATGCCACGGATTACAGTCCTAACAGCAGTAGTGTGAATTGATGGGTATTGAAAATCCCACCAACCCAAATCATTTTGTATTTCTCATTTGTTTCAGTGTCACAATCTCTCACTGTATCCAGAGTAACCCAGTTGATTTGCACAGATTCCATCTTTTGTTATGTTGATTTTGTCGCTAATACTGTGTGGAGAACATGCTTGTAGTAACCTTAAGAAAAATGCTTCTGTTTCATATTTACCTGTAAAATGTTTGGTGCATTTAAAATCTGATAAATTATTATGAAAGTATTTAATTATTTAGAATTCTCCATGGTGACGAGAGAATCGAAAATGAACAGATGACCTAAGGAATTTGAGGAACCGAAGAATATAACCACTGAACGCCACATCAATCTGAGTCATCTTTTAAGGTTCCCTTGTAAAGTTTGGGTGTGTGATGGCAATTTCTGTATTTGGGTGATGTTTAATGTAAGAACAGACATGTATGTAGAAGAAGTATGAACAAATGCGTTTCTATGAGGTAACTTAACAGTTATGGGTGTTGCTTTAGGAACTGAGATGTTTATGACTTATTAAATAGAAATTGCCATTACAGGTGTCACCCATTTTCTGTCAGTGAAGTGTGGAACACTTGATATTATAAACTAATATCCTGTGGAGTCACTTTTTTAAAGTCAGTGTAAAGATGCTGTGTGAGCATGATGAGAAGAATGACATCACTTTGAAGCTCAGCAGGATTCAGAGACCTGAAAGGATTCAAACCATTGTGGACTAAGATGATGTGACCAGACTTCCATGAAGTGTGCCCCCAATTTTCATGGTCCACAGACCCTGACCCTAGATGTTTTTGATGACCCCCCTCCCACACCACCCTCATGTAAAAGCTTGCACGACTAAAGAACAACAGCAGTTTGTAACGCCTCATGCTTCAAATACTTAGTTTCATCACAGTATTTGTATGTGTTCTTAAAGCTTTCTATTAACACTTGTGGGTTTCAAGGTCTTGTTGTTGATGTGTTGTCTGCCAAAGTTTTCATCCTTGTGACTTTTCACGTGTGGTTCCAAAACGATCGCTGCTGAGATTCTTAAAGGTGTCACAGTCATTGTTTTGTGTCTTGTCATTCTGTTTATTTTCAAGACACATTTAAACTGCATATTTAAAACCATTTATTTAAGACATACAATAAGAGCATGTAGTGCAGTTGTTTAGTCTTTACTTGACAGACTGAAATAGTTTTGAGAACAGTGTGAAGCTGGATGATATCATGTCGTCAGCTGTGGGAGTTGAAAGTCTTTCTCAGATGTTTCCTTAGGTTGATGTTAGCTTGAGCCTGACTTGTACCCTCAATGTTTCTATTTGCTTTGAACATGCAGATGTTTTGTGTGCTCTTTGTTGTTTCTCATTTGACAAGGGTTAATGAGAATGTCGAAACGAGTGGTCATATTGCAGGAATATAATTTTAATAAATCATCCAAGAAATCCTCAGATGAAGAAAGTGAACAGCAAAGTAGCCTCTTAGGCTATAAATACAAAAAAGTGTGACAAAAAGATGGAGAAGATTTAAGGTTAAGATTTGCTTAATATTTGTCGGTTGTCCAGTGTCCGGCAGGATCCAGTAAGTGATCAGCGCCTCCTGCGGCGCTGTGGTTTGGTAGTCGTCCCAGGCACACACTCTGCTGGTTTGCACCGACACGCTTCCACATGCACGTAGAGGTGCTGGACCTTAGAGCCGTTGTCGCAGGTCAGTTCCACCTTTTTCTGACTGGTTTTGAACTCTTGGCAACACTCACACTTGTGCATCATCTTGTTGGCTTCTGCAGAATACCTGCACAGACACACACACATCCAGTGATTACAGCTTATTCAACAGTCATTTGAATATAAACGGTTCTGCATTTTACTCAAATCATGTGGCCCTGTTAATTTAAATCTTAAATCCTCAGATCTTACACCCATGTTGGTTTTAGTCATATTACATTTTTTGTACTTTTTTTGGCAACATTTTTTTTTGTGTCATTCAAAAACATATAATAACAGATTTGACCATTTTGTGGCTTTAGTGTTAGTGTTGTACTACTAGACCGTGGTATTCTCAGTGATACACTAATTGGTTATAGTAGGTTGCAGACTACAATTGCCAGTGAGGAAAAATAGTGAAGAAAAAACGTCTTAAACTACATTCAACAAAAATCATTCGGTTCAGGCCCAGAGCCTCCATATTAGCCCAGTAAAATGGAAGAGAAATTGGCAGCTTTTCAAAGATTATGTCTTATTGTGTCGAAATTATTTAATTATGTCTCCTTTGGAAATGAAAACACAGAAATAAATGTTTAAAGTTTAAGTTCTACTTTTTCCTACTCCTGTTTAGTCTCCTTTATCCACTGATATGTTTACATTTTGTCACAGTTATTGTTTAATGATGTCAGTTTAGTTTAGTCAACATCTGCTCTTTGTTGTAAGTAAAGATTGTTGCCCGGCTCTGATGCTGATGATGAAACCACAGGTGTTGTGCAGCAGTGCTGTGCTTCAGACACCTTGAAAGGTATATTGTGTGAGATTTGGGTGAAAGGGATCTATTGGTAGAAATTGAATATTAAATAATCATAGTGATGTTTTCGCTAGTGTGTAATTTTTTTTGTTCTTTTCTCTAGAATGAGTCCTTTTTATTTAAATACGTTATATTTACATCAGGAGAGGTTCCTCTCTACGGAGGCCGCCATGTTTTTTACAGTAGTCCAAACTGGACAAACTAAACACCCTTTGAGTTTTAATGACAACTGAAGGCTACCACAGGTCATGTTTGGAAGGGGAGGTTGAGGTGAGGGGTAATCAGCTGCAACAAGCAATTGAACCATTAGATGTCACTAAATTCTACACACTGAACCTTTAACTCTGTACGTCAATAGACTCACTTTGACATGCTTCCACAGTGCCCGCCGCAGTACGTCATGTTGACAGGCTGTGGGCTCTCACATTTTCCCACCTTGATGACTTCCTTATTACTCAGGACCTCACAGACACTCCTGGGTTTGCCTGGAACACGTAGCAAACCGTTAGACTATCACGATAATACAGACACACAGCGTTCTCCTCCAAAGTCAACTTTTCATCCTTTATCTTTCAAATACTGGGACTCCGCTATCTTACAGGTTTTGCAACATCCATTGGCGTGAGTTGTCTCGGTGCCCTGGGAAGAGGAAGGTGTGTGTTAGACATGGACAGTATGTGGTGAGGCAGTTGGAGGGATATCATCTGCAGAGGTTTGATAAACTCACAGGTTCACAATCCAGGGGGTTAAAGTAAGGACAAATTACGGTCATCTGGATGGTACTAAGCTGTCCATTGATCTTCTTACAGGTATAGTGCACACACTTGTCTTCAGGCGACACATACGTCTTGTTGATCTGCACCAAAAGAGCAGAGATTAGTAAAATGTTCAACTAAGACATTAACTTTTATTCTTTTTACACATTTAATAAGACAACTTACCGTACATGCCACCACGTTAAGAGAGGAGAAAATTAAAATCACAAACTGTCCCCATCAAAGATGATGACTGATATTAACATATAAAATGATGTTCCTGGTCAGTTAGATAATGTTTACAACTTTCATGTTCTGAAATACAGTTACTCTTATTTTACAATCAATAAATATCCCCATTTTTCATTGGTAAGAAGAACTCTCTTCTCACAACTTACATCCTCTTTCTTGTATACTTGGATAATGGGAATGTGAGTTAACACTCACACAGCTGCAGTACTGACCTCAATGTAAACCTTTGGGTTGTCAGCTGTGAGTAAAGTACACTTCGTCTGAACACAGGTCCCGCAGCACTTCTCAGGCATGGTCTTATATTCAGAACCCTGGAGACAGAGTGAGAGAGTGAGGGACAGGGAGACAGGGTGCCCATCGATGGATAGAGCATTTATGGAACTTTATGAAAAGCTTGAACATAAAGGTGTCCTTGTAAGTTGTCATAGCAAACTCATTTTGTAGTGTTTCTTTTTGTTGACTAAAAGTCTGGGCTTTTCCTCTTGTCTTAGTCAAAGAAAACCAAAGACATTTGAGTCGTTTTTAGTTATCGGATTATTTCAGTTAATATAGTCTAACAATTCACTTTATTAAGTACACTTGCACAAACTAATGCAATTCATTACAACAGCTTTTGCATTCAGAAAGTGCAGTTAAGTTAAGAAAGTTAATGTTTATTATGTGGCCAGTTTGTAATGGATTTCATTATACCAAGAGGTTTTTGTTTAGTCCTCCGCATTTACATATACGAGCCCATTATATGTTACAACATTATGTGTTAGCTTGCACAGGTTTACAAAATATGGTGTCATCCAAGATAGTTCAAGTGGGAGTGACAGTAAGAGTAAGTGGGAGTAAGAATGAACTTACCTCGGAGCAGTTTGTGTTGCAGACAATAGGTTTGCAGGTAACGATGTTTATACTTGTGTTGGGATTCATATTGGGACCACAGTAACACTCCTGGCATGACCCTGGATTGATAATCACTTCTGATATAGGTGCCTGAGTGGATCCTGCAGATGTTGTCGCTACTTGTTCTGGTTCTGATGATGATGCTGATGTTGCTGATGTTTGTACTGGTCCAGATAGTGGCGCTGTTGTTCCAGAGGTTTGTACTGGTCCTGATGGTGTTGCTGATGTTGCTGATGTTTCTCCTGTTCCTGAAGTTTGTTCTGGTCCAGATGTTGGCACTGTTGTTCCAGAGGTTTGTTCTGGTTCTGATGATGATGCTGATGTTGCTGATGTTTGTACTGGTCCAGATAGTGGCGCTGTTGTTCCAGAGGTTTGTACTGGTCCTGATGGTGTTGCTGATGTTGCTGATGTTTCTCCTGTTCCTGATGTTTGTTCTGGTCCAGATGTTGGCACTGTTGTTCCAGAGGTTTGTTCTGGTTCTGATGATGATTCTGATGTTGCTGATGTTTGTACTGGTCCAGATAGTGGCGCTGTTGTTCCAGAGGTTTGTACTGGTCCTGATGGTGTTGCTGATGTTGCTGATGTTTCTCCTGTTCCTGATGTTTGTTCTGGTCCAGATGTTGGCACTGTTGTTCCAGAGGTTTGTTCTGGTTCTGATGATGATGCTGATGTTGCTGATGTTTGTACTGGTCCAGATAGTGGCGCTGTTGTTCCAGAGGTTTGTACTGGTCCTGATGGTGATGCTGATGTTGCTGATGTTTCTCCTGTTCCTGAAGTTTGTTCTGGTCCAGATGTTGGCACTGTTGTTCCAGAGGTTTGTTCTGGTTCTGATGATGATGCTGATGTTGCTGATGTTTGTACTGGTCCAGATAGTGGCGCTGTTGTTCCAGAGGTTTGTACTGGTCCTGATGGTGTTGCTGTTGTTGCTGATGTTTTTTCTGTCAGTGATGGTTCTTCTATTGGTGGTTCTGGTTTTGGTGTTGGAATCTTCTGACCAGGCTATAAAACACAAATTGATCAATGCTTTATTCTCAAACAATTAAGGAAGCTTTCACACCTCTATTTCAGTGAATTTGCTCTGGACTAAGAAAAAAAACACATTGTTTTCTTTAAATTCTGTCCAGTTTCCTGTTTTCACTATTTTAGTACAATCTAACCAAGAGTTGTAAAGTTTTGGTGACTGTAATATGGTGTCTATTGCTTTTGTGGACGCAAATGGTAATACAAAGATTATTCTGGTATCTGATAGCAGCACATATTGCATTTCACCCCACCTTATGTGTTTTATTGGGGTCACAAAGAGCTGATGAAGAAATAGGTGGTTAGTTGTTAGTATAAAGGACAACTGAACTTCATGTATCAAAAATAAGGACAAACAGCTTGAAAGAGCACTCTTTACTTTTGGATACATGGGGAAAGTGCTACCATAAACCTATTAGGAGTTTAACTTTTTTGCTCAGAAGCCACCTTTTCACCTGGTCTCGGTGGAGTTGTTTAGGTCCACACCAGAGTTCAAATGGCAACGCTCACATCGACACAAACGAGCAAAACCAATGTACCATGCTTTGTTTGAACATGTATATGAAATGTTAGTTTTGCTGGGGGCTGTCTGCCCTCTATTAGTTTCACTCAATGTTTCATGCAGTTCAGATAATCTATGGTAGGTTCTGTGCAACTGAACAAATACAGAATTACATCTCAGTAAAGTCAGGACTGTGATGTACAAAATGTGCTGTCATCTGTCAAGAAAACCGATTCCTCCATAATTTTGCACCATGGTAAAGTGGATATGGATGTTTGTGAAAAAGAGTTCAAACTGTGAGTTGTGTATTAATCTGTGTGTTTTGGGATTATATATGAAAGCACTTGTCAGCCTCCTCCCTATTTCCTGCCCTGCTGGAATGGTTTGCCTCTACTAACTGCATAGTCTGCTTGTTGACTTATATTTTGGTAAAGTAAATGCTCTGCTCTGCTCTGCCTGTCTATATCTGGAGTGTAGACAGTGTGCTTACCTTGTACTCAGTCATGTTGTAGACACATACACCTTTAGGAACTGTAGAGACAAGTCAGTATTAGATAAGTAAAGCAGATATGTGGAAAATGGAATGTACTTCGGCAGCATTTCTAATCTTATCATTATCCTATCACACACACACACACAAACACACACACACACACACACACACACACACACACACACACACACACACACACACACACTCAAGACTTAAGACTTAAGACTTGACTTAAAAAATAATTCTTGAGATGATGAGATATATGATATTGCATAAATATTTATCATTGAAATAAAGTGTTACATGTTATATTTCCTTTATAGTCTACTATAGCTCTTCAATATTGTCAAGCATGAGAATCCTCATAAGCAAAATCTTGATGAGAAATATGAAGCTTTCGGTAGGATACTGGATTATGCAGGAGGGAAGAATATGGTGTAAATATTTTCTCCGGAGTAACCTAATGATCTTCCCATATTTAAACTTTCTTTTTCTTTTTTTGCCGCTTGCAAATATAATATAATATAATGCAATGCCAGATACTAGTTGAATGTATTTGACCCTCTATGTTTCAGCTGCTATGGCGTTCTGTTCCAACAAACATCTTATGAGCAGTTTCTCTATGTCTGCATGCCATGTTATTCACCAGCATAACGTGATGTTAAAATAGAGTCACATACCACACTTGTAGGATTTGCAGCAGGTACTTCCGGTGACATTGAGTTCGAAGCCCAGCGAGCATTTCATGGGAGCAGGACACAGGTTCTTATCACATTCTGTTACAGACAAAGCATGTTAACGTCGAGATTTGAACCATAACAGCAGTTCTTCATTTTTAGGTGATTCACCACAAGTAAGCAGGAAAGTTTGCCCAGGCTTTCTTTGTCAGAAAGACCCTGCAAGCACTTACACAGATCCCCACATTCACACACGTCTGATTTCACTGGAGCAGGTAATGCTTTGCTCATGGGCTTTTCAGTGATGTTAATGAGAGAGGGGCTCTCACTCTTTAAGCCTTCACGTCATTGCTGACCATTTTAAAAGCACACTGTTTTACGTGTCGGAGTTATCTTTTTTGAAAACCGTTGCTTTCTAACATTGCCATGCTGAGCGTTGAAACGTGAACATGACGTCTGCTTGAATTTCTGTTCAAAAACTGTGTTAAGGCTATGAACTAAGTGACCGAATCACATCTAGCTCAGTGACACTTACCACATGACTGGTTGTAGCAGCAGCCCTCGGTCTTGTTGACCGGCTTGTAAGGTGGATTGCAGACGGGCGTGGGAACTGATGGGCAATTAACAGGCTCACACACGACGCTCATGGAATCCTTGTTGCACATACAGTTTTTGCAGTTGGTCGTCCATTTGTCACCAGGCTGAGTGAGAGAGAGGAGCCAGTTAACTCTCACAGTTCATGTTTGGCTAAAGCACATATATGTCTGTTTTAGGCAGAGTTCTCACCTGTTTGGGTCCTCCATCAGGTCCAACACAATCTGAAATTCAAATGTTTGTGAATTTATAAGTATTACAGCTAATGATTTTGTGAAAAGTCCTTTACTCAGTCAGAGTTTTGTATCTCCTCTTACAGCAGTAGGCAACACATGTGCCATAGACTGTGTTGAATACGGTGGTGCCATCAGTACAGAAACAACCCTCCTGAGAGCTGTTGGTGGATGCCGTCTTACTGGCGTCAAACTTCTCATTGTATCTGATGTCAGAAATGGAAATACCAGTTATAACAGTGTCGTGAAATGTTTCAAAGAATGACACACAACAAGGCTCTGGGAATGGAAGGTTTCCATCTGTGAAGGGTTTCATTTCAATTACATTTCACTTATATATCAGAAACTAGTTGATCACAAAAGTCAATGGTTTTTCAGGCAGGCAGCTCACACATTTGAGCAAATGAATGGGGTGAGTGGTGTGTAAATGTTAACACACATAAAAATAAATGTACAGTAGTAGTTGATGTACAGTAATTTTTACCTTTCATTACATGTTGGCTCCACTTTGGGACCACAAGCTCTGTACACTTGGTTGCTTGGACACTTGTGCTCTGAAAGATGAGAACATGCTCACATACCCATTTTTAAAGAACTCCACACAGCAGCTGTGACACTCTTCACTGTTGATTATTTATCTTACCACACTGCCCGTTGGTGGCATTCCTCCAGTTGATACAGACTCCTGCATTAGAGCACTCTGCGGCATAGGCCTCCAGGCTGGTGCAGGTGTTATTTCCATTGATACAAATGTCAGAAATACAGGTTTTCACGTATGATCCTGGCGGTATGACTGAGTGGCATGGGTCAAATACACTAGAGGGGACATACAAGACAGGATTGTGTTACAGGAGAGCTTTATCAGACGATTTTGCCTTTGCCACATGTGCAGAATAACATCAACTATAAGATGTAATGCTAAGAACCTGCTAGAAACACTGATTTTTATAAAATGTTTGGGTTTGTTACAGTTGTCTGATTCAGTTCTGTGGTGTGACTCAGATCGGATTTTGTAGCGGTTTTGAATTGGACTGAATAACAATGTATCATAGTTACTTTTCTGGTCACACAGATTAAATAAAATGCATCAAAGTCTCCATCAGATTTGTAACTGAAAACCCTCGGGCCAAGTCAGATGTACACATTTTAGTATGGCTTTCTACACCTCCTTACCACTGCTGCAACTGTATCAGTAGTCTATTGATGTTGTTGTATCCACTCCATCTTTATGAAGTCTCACTATCTCACAACCAACTCAATGATTGAAGAAGCTGTGGTCTCAGTTTTTTTGTTTAGAACTGTATTCTTACACTTAGTCTTGATTGGACATCATATGTCTTTTAATTGCAGTGATCACAGATGCTCGATTTTGTTCATACATATGCTCAGATACCCTTTACTTCCACTTTTTGTCCCCTTACCTGGATTTTAGGAGTTCACAGATGGCGGAATTGCAAGGAGGCTGTGTTGTTGTCTGTGGTGTTGTCACAGGGGGTACAGTAGTAGTAAGGGGGCCGGTACATGGTTTGTTTGGGACATGCCACTGGTCTGCAGAGTCTGAGCAGCTTTCCACCTGACCGTTGGGAGAACGGCAGTCGTTGTTCCGGGAGTTGTCACAGGTCCCTGCAAGTAGAGCGAGCAGGATGAATTCCCAGCATTAGCAACAAGTAGTTGCACCAACATAAAGAGTTTGTCTCAATCACCATTTTTCTAGTACTGTATTTGACATAGTACTATCAAAATTATCATAATCATGTCGTATCAATTTACTTTGCTTAGATATTTTGACACTGCAACTAATACAGTTCAGTGTTGTTGAAGATCTTATAAACAGCGAGCTCAGGGTTTTAAGTATAATCCTCATACAGTGTAACATCACTTCTCACAGGCTTTGATATTCTCATATATCTCCATGAGTGTCGTCATCATGACAGCCTCTCATAATGCTCATAGACAACTTTGCTTTACAAAGACAACTATTCCATCAATGCTTGTTGAGAACTCTTCAAAACAACAAAGTTGTCTTCAAACACAACCAGCTTGTTGCTTAACATGTCTTCTGATTTGCATACAATCAAAATGTCCTTTTTACCATTTAGAAAATTAAACTTGGTTTCACATGGAACAGATCAGATAACCTTATATTATCTGTCAATTATTCTAATCTTCAAATCTCCTGAATATACACATGAACTGGTGGCACTTATCAGGCTGAAATGAGCATTTTTATGCATTTAAGAAAGTCTGATGAATATGACTGGAAAAGTGCAAGAAAACCTCAAAGAAAAAAGTTAAAGAGTTATTGGAAAATAAATTAGAAACGAAGAAGCTCTTATTTGATGTCTCAAGACCTCAACCCCTCATCATATCGAACTTTCTGTACCTCACATTTTAAATATTTTCAGAAGTGTTACTTGGTGTCATATCTTAAATGCAGTCTTGCAGTGACGGTGCGGCGTCAGTTGGCACAACAGGGCATCTCTCTCAGGTGCACTCTGGTTTTAAGTGACATCGAAAGTTCTTTCACCCCATGATTTCTCATACACAACGCCACTGAACATGTTAGGTTGAGGATCAGGGGTCACGTGTTGTTGTAACTCACCACACTGTCCCTCAGTGTTCCCCTCAAAGAGGGAAGCGGCAAGCTCAATGGTGATTGAGGAGCCCCTGTAGACCACTTCTGTGCTGATCCCTGGTATCTCCAGTGTGACCGCCATATCTGTGCTGGTGAAGAGCAGGTCAGAGTTTTTGTAGGCGGGATAGATTCGTTCGTCATTCAAATACACCTGTGGGACAAAGCGACAAACAGGACTTTGAACCAAGCACAGCATTATTTCTTATTTCAACTCTCACACCACTGACAGATTGAGCACCAGAACAGTCCCAGCTCTGAAAAGAATTGATAAGGTGATATACTGGCACTAAAATAACAAATGACAAGTTGAATTGTTGCTTACTGCATTAACTGTAGATTCTGAAGTCTTTATTTGCGTGAAGACGACCTTGTAGGATTGGTACATAACAGTGAGATCCTGTGGGCAGAATGTATCCTCTGAAGGCTCACAGACATGGTTGTTCACTGTTATCGTCAGGTTATTTTTATTGATCATCTCTTTGACCAGGTAGTAAGTGCAGTTCTTGTTGAAATCGTAGGTTTTTCCATCAAATGTCGTGTAGTGGGTTCCACTCCAGACACTGCACACACCTGAAGGGGGAAGAGCCATGTATGGAAGTTATATGTAAGAACAGTAACAGGCACAAAACGTAATCATCTCCACCAAGAGTGCTGTGTTTATTAGGAGTTTGTCTACTACAGAATCACTAATGTTTAGTTGCAATTACCTGATTTAATTTCTTTTCAATTTTTGTAATTTAATTTCTACTTGAATAAATCTATTTGTAATTAACAGCAATTTGGCTTGAGAAGGGTTTTCAGGTACTTCTCTGTGATACAAACAAATTATGGATGAAGAGAAGTTGAACTTGGCCATCAATCAATTATAAAATCCAACTTGTTTACTTCTTTCTAATGTATAAGTAATGAGATGTTGGCCAAAGACTATAATAGAATTTCATGAATATTTGAGGGCTTGCCTGGAGGGCTGCGAGGGTCTGTGTGAAGTTAATTTGGTCATCAGGTCCGTGTGCACTGATTGTACTACAGTACTATTGGTGCATTCGCTTGAAAAGTACACAGGAAAACGTCCCCACATGGGTTCACACAGACCCCATTAATCTACTATTTGGATTCACATTACAGTGGACAAATAAATTCTAGCAATATGCATGGGCGGAGCAGCATTAACCACTGTAACACTTGAGATGGCGCTGTATTAATCTGCACCACCTAAACTACACGGCTAATGATGCTAGAGACTTAGTGTTTTGTAACAAACCTGGTAAGTGCATCTGCCAGCATGTTTTACCAAGCAAAAAGGCCTGTCAATTCTCTGTGGTTTGATCTGAGCTTAGTTCATTACTGAACAATTCAGGAGATCCAGAAACCCAATATTAATAAGCAATGTATCAATATTTCAATCATAGTAACTGCTGTGCCACCAAAGGTCAGATTGTGTTTTTAAAACAGTTCAAACTGCAATAGGTTGCACAGCATTAAGGCAAACTGTGAAACATAAGAACATTTTGGTTTGTGGGCCAGATGAGCCAATTTTGATTCACGTCAGTAGCCCCTATCAAAGGTTAGTATCCACTCCTTATAATACACCCACCACACTGACTCTTGCAGCCACACAGATGTGTAAACTATAAAGCGGCCTTTCGTAAATCAGCGGGTGAGTAATGCCGACTGTGGCTTCAAATCAAAACTTTCTTGGTACATATATTTTACTGTTTTGTGCCGACAAGATTTTCTGCTGCATGTAATATGAATGAAAATGAAATGTAATGTAATAGCTAAAAGAGACAACCTGTATTGAAAGGCTACGTTTTCAACTTACATTCACATTCGTAGTGGAAGCAGCAACCATCTTTGTTATCCATTTTAACAGGTTTGCGTCCATTAGCACAGATGGGTTTTTGTACTGTGGAACAGGGAGTAGGCTTCGTTTTCACTACACCATTAATGCATTCAGCTGTGGTGCAGTTGCCAACATCCCAGGTATCTCCATTCTAGAAGGAGATTAAGAAGCAATAAGTCACACACTCTAGTTCTGTGATCTTTAAATACATCATACATTATAGGTAGAGTTGGGAAGTAACAAAGTACAAATACTTAATTACATTACTAGTAGATTTTTCAGGTATCTGTACTTTACTTAAGTAGTAATTTTTCTCACAACTTGTTACTTTAACTCCCTATATTTTAACACAAATATTTATGCTTTGGACTCACTTTCAAACATTTTCAAAACAGGCTTGCTACTTTTGTTTTAAACGACCATTGTGTAAGATTTAGCTGAAAGGCCATATTTGCAGAAATTTTATATAAAATAATTCCAGTGATGTTTCCACCATGTGTTTCATGTAAATTGTACAAATTGTTGTTTTCTTTAATCTACAATGGGCCCTTTATATTTAAATACATTATATTTATATCAGGAGCAGGTCCTCTCTACAGAGGGTGCCATGTTTTTTACAGTAGTCAAAACTGGACAAACTCAACACCTTTTGTGTTTTATGACAACTGAAGGCTACCACAGGTTCTCTTTCATGTTTGGAAGGGGAGGGTGAGGTGAGGGTGCAGCATGCAATTTAACCACTAGATGTCACTAAATTCTACACACTGAACCTTTAATGCATTTGAGGGGAATTATCTGTTATTTTTGTATTTTGCATCATCAAGGGCCACCTTTCCAACATCAAGACAGATTTCAACCTAAAATGACAATAACATAGTAATATTTAGCGAAGACAAAAACTTTTATCGTAGGGCTGTCTCCTTGCAGTCGATATCAATGTTTCCTTTTTTTTCCTGAGGACATTTTTGCCCCCTCAGAGAAGCTGCAGAGTGAAAGTTCTTCACTTTCATGCTTCTGTGTGGAGTAAAATCATTCCACTATGTCAAGTGCTGCTCAGGGATGTCTACGGCGGTAAAAGCAGCTGCAGACCTAATCTCAGGGTCTGAGAGAGGAATGAGATTATAGTCTCTGTTGGCTTTTGTTTGCTCTAATATTGACAGAAACGTTGCACATTTCGCACAGTTTGAATGCATTAGCTCTGAAGGATAGAACATTTTTTTTACTATATTATGTGAATGTTGCTGTCACTAGGAACATCCCGCTGAGCCCCATTCAAAAACCTGTCAGTTCAACAAAACTTAAATTGCTTGCTCGATGTAGAAAAAGAGCAATTCTTTTAACAATCGTATTGAAGAGGCAAAATTACTTTTGACAGACACAGCTCTGAGTCAAGTACAGCCCTAATTATTTGATCTAAAAGTTTTCATGGATCTGTGTGAACTGTTTTCAATGTGTTGGTTTGCATTGAGGTTTCAGGTGCATATAAGCACAGAGGTTTCTTTGGTTTAACAGACATTCAGCATTCCCTCACCCTCTACCACACCTCTCCTCCCCTTGGCCACTTGGTGAATCACCAAGATATGAAAATGGCACATTGAGGAAATAAGCTCAGGTTGCACCAGGACAAATGGCAGTTTATTTTGCTGCATTTAGCTCTGTGCGCCGAAATCAAAATGGAGCCTGCAGATTCCTAAGTCCTCACTGGTGTGTTCGGCACAAAAGCAACAACTGGTTAAATGTCATTATACAATGATGAATAAAATGCAGATTTTATAAATATCACACCTTTCTTGTTGGATACACATCAGTGCAGTCCAAGGTTGTTGTAGATGGGGTTGTTGATGGAGTGGTAGTAGAGGGAGGACTAGTTGAGGTTGAAAGTGGGGCCGTTGTAGGGGTGCTCAACCCGGGAGTTGTCGTTGGTAGTGTGGTTGTGGCACACGGCATGGGACGTGTCTCAATTTTACAAGATGCATTACAATATCCATAAAAACACCACCCATTGCCATCAGTGACATTATACACCATGTCCCCTGTAAAAAAGAGTGCAGATAAACATTTAGTGAACAAAATTAAAGGAATACTATGTCATTAACAAATCTATTTATAAAGAGAGTATAATGTACTACTTCATGATGTAATGTAGTACTAACTAAGGATTATGCTCATTGGCTACTTCAGAGTTAATCAGGAACGATCTACTAGGATTCTCAGATACGTATAAATTCATAATGAACTAATAATTTATTAATACAATATCTATCTGTGAAGTGACTCATCATCATGGATTTAAAAACCATGATCCCGCAACTTGGGAAACAGGTCAGATGTTTAAAAAATCATTCAGGGGACGTTTTCTTCATTTGTTCAGTCCACTATAACAACAAGAACCTTTCCAATACTCCCATTACTGCTCTCATGAGTGTGGATTAGTGATTTTAGCCGTTTTAACAAATTGCATGGTTAGCAAAGGAATCACAAACAACCTTCTTGATCAAATAAAAAAAAAAGTATTCTCATTTTAATCCATATCATGGATATTATATTATATAGGGAGATGAGGGGACTGTTGTCTTTCAGTCAAATGTATACATTTTAGTTATATTTGGCAAAATATTTTGTATAGTTATTCTACACATTCTAATGATTATAACTGCATGATTTATATTAATTGTACAGCTGCCAAATGTTATTTCTAATTGGCCAATAACATGAATAAACAGGTGTACTGGTGTTCTTAATAAAGTGCTCAAGGTGTATTGATTGGTTTTAATTAAATTCAAGGTGCAGTGACAAACATGGCTTTAGCCATTTAGTAGCCAAAGAGCTGGAGCCTTTTGCAAGTTCACTCGATCAGTATGTGTAATCATTGTTGACTCAGCAGCTCCTCACAGCATCATTTCAATTGTTCAATTGTAAGTTTGCTATTTTGTTGTATTAAAGACACTGCCTTGCGAGAATGTTACTTTTTCATATAGATGAAATATGAGATTCAGTGCTCCTTCCCATCCCAATAAGTTTGCACTGTCCTTTATATATTCTTTACAATGTTAAACTGAACACACAAGAGTATTCTGTAATTTTGCAGATGGTCTGTGTGGTTGAATGTACCGCCTCTAACTTTTACGCATAGATATTTATGAACAAATATGTATTTAATGACTCATTAAAATAGAATGTCCTATTAAGTTCCCTCTTAGTTCATTATCTATTACATTGTCCTACATTATACACTTGTTCAGGAAATACTCATTGATGACTGATTATTGATTGTTTCATTTGTGATTACAGTCTTTCTTTAGTAAATACTCACTTTGTTGAGTACTGCATTGTAAGGTTTGATCACCTTAAGTACTTTTGAGTGTGATCATTTAGTGCAGATGTGTGTTGACAATGTCTCCTGTAGGCTATGTTGCTTTTACTGTAATGAATCACAAGCAAGGTGCCCTTTGTGGAAACTAAATCTTTTGATGAAAATACGATTTGTATGAAATGCAAATTAAACCTGCATGTTTAATTGATAAGAGTAGAGCTATGGATTATATGAACAAATTGTAAATGTTCTTTAAAAACCATGCTTAAAGCATTTTGACTTGAAAACCTTTCCAAACCCAGCATTTTTGGAGGACTGAATCAAAATTACATTCAAACTCTGTTTCTGTTCAAAACTGTAAAAATTATCGTAGACTAAATGTAAGACCATTGAATGTCGAAGTAGTGTGAAAAATAGTAGGACGGAGACTACATGTGGAATTCAATAAAGAGAAACCAAATGCAAAAAGGACCATTGCATTCTGCTATATTGCATTAGGACCAAATAAAAAACATGTATAAAACTTAACAAGGAGATTCACCTACCAGGATTTCGTGAAGTTCCATTGACATTGCAGACACATACTGTTGTAGTTGTGGTAAAGGGGGAAGTAGTGGTAACAACTGTAGTTGTTGGTCGGGCAGTGGTTGGAACAGTTGTGTAGACAGTTGTGCTGGGTGGAAGTGTCTGTGTTATTGGGCTAATAGAGGTTGTACCTTTGCCTGTTGTTTTTGTAGTGCCAGGTGAAGCTGTAGTGTTGACAATAACAGGTTTTGTAATTATTGTTGTCGTTTCTTTCGGTTGAGTGATCACTTGAACAGTGGTGGATGTAGGTGCTTCTGTTGTCTCAGCTGTTCCTTGTGTTGTTTCCTTTGAAGTAGTTGTTTCTCCAGGTGTGATTGTAGTTCCTTCCGTTGTTGTTGTAGCTGCTTTAGTGGTAGTGGTACTTACAGTTGGTGTTGATGTTACAACTGTTGTTTCTGGGCCTGGTGTTGTTGCTGGGCCTGGTGTTGTGACAACAGGCACTGCGGTTGTAGTCTCAACAACACTTGTGGTAGCAGTTGTCACTGGACCGGTGGTGGATTTAGGTGCTTTTGTTGTCTCAGCTGTTCCTTGTGTTGTTTCCTTTGAAGTAGTTGTTTCTGCAGGTGTGATTGTAGTTCCTTCCGTTGTTGTTGTAGCTGCTTTAGTGGTAGTGGTACTTACAGTTGGTGTTGATGTTACAACTGTTGTTTCTGGGCCTGGTGTTGTTGCTGGGCCTGGTGTTGTGACAACAGGCACTGCGGTTGTAGTCTCAACAACACTTGTGGTAGCAGTTGTCACTGGACCGGTGGTGGATTTAGGTGCTTCTGTTGTCTCAGCTGTTCCTTGTGTTGTTTCCTTTGAAGTAGTTGTTTCTGCAGGTGTGATTGTAGTTCCTTCCGTTGTTGTTGTAGCTGCTTTAGTGGCAGTGGTACTTACAGTTGGTGTTGATGTTACAACTGTT
Organism: Hippoglossus hippoglossus; assembly: GCF_009819705.1. Lineage (NCBI taxonomy): Eukaryota > Metazoa > Chordata > Actinopteri > Pleuronectiformes > Pleuronectidae > Hippoglossus > Hippoglossus hippoglossus. The sequence continues at coordinate 25,614 of NW_022986829.1, forward strand.
GTTTCTGGGCCTGGTGTTGTGACAACAGGCACTGCGGTTGTAGTCTCAACAACACTTGTGGTAGCAGTTGTCACTGGACCGGTGGTGGATTTAGGTGCTTTTGTTGTCTCAGCTGTTCCTTGTGTTGTTTCCTTTGAAGTAGTTGTTTCTGCAGGTGTGATTGTAGTTCCTTCCGTTGTTGTTGTAGCTGCTTTAGTGGTAGTGGTACTTACAGTTGGTGTTGATGTTACAACTGTTGTTTCTGGGCCTGGTGTTGTTGCTGGGCCTGGTGTTGTGACAACAGGCACTGCGGTTGTAGTCTCAACAACACTTGTGGTAGCAGTTGTCACTGGACCGGTGGTAGATTTAGGTGCTTCTGTTGTCTCAGCTGTTCCTTGTGTTGTTTCCTTTGAAGTAGTTGTTTCTGCAGGTGTGATTGTAGTTCCTTCCGTTGTTGTTGTAGCTGCTTTAGTGGTAGTGGTACTTACAGTTGGTGTTGATGTTACAACTGTTGTTTCTGGGCCTGGTGTTGTTGCTGGGCCTTGTGTTGTGACAACAGGCACTGCGGTTGTAGTCTCAACAACACTTGTGGTAGCAGTTGTCACTGGACCGGTGGTGGATTTAGGTGCTTCTGTTGTCTCAGCTGTTCCTGGTGTTGTTTCCTTTGAAGTAGTTGTTTCTGCAGGTGTGATTGTAGTTCCTTCCGTTGTTGTTGTAGCTGCTTTAGTGGTAGTGGTACTTACAGTTGGTGTTGATGTTACAACTGTTGTTTCTGGGCCTGGTGTTGTTGATGGGCCTGGTGTTGTGACAACAGGCACTGCGGTTGTAGTCTCAACAACACTTGTGGTAGCAGTTGTCACTGGACCGGTGGTGGATTTAGGTGCTTTTGTTGTCTCAGCTGTTCCTTGTGTTGTTTCCTTTGAAGTAGTTGTTTCTGCAGGTGTGATTGTAGTTCCTTCCGTTGTTGTTGTAGCTGCTTTAGTGGTAGTGGTACTTACAGTTGGTGTTGATGTTACAACTGTTGTTTCTGGGCCTGGTGTTGTTGCTGGGCCTGGTGTTGTGACAACAGGCACTGCGGTTGTAGTCTCAACAATACTTGTGGTAGCAGTTGTCACTGGACCGGTGGTGGATTTAGGTGCTTTTGTTGTCTCAGCTGTTCCTTGTGTTGTTTCCTTTGAAGTAGTTGTTTCTGCAGGTGTGATTGTAGTTCCTTCCGTTGTTGTTGTAGCTGCTTTAGTGGTAGTGGTACTTACAGTTGGTGTTGATGTTACAACTGTTGTTTCTGGGCCTGGTGTTGTTGCTGGGCCTGGTGTTGTGACAACAGGCACTGCGGTTGTAGTCTCAACAACACTTGTGGTAGCAGTTGTCACTGGACCGGTGGTGGATTTAGGTGCTTCTGTTGTCTCAGCTGTTCCTTGTGTTGTTTCCTTTGAAGTAGTTGTTTCTGCAGGTGTGATTGTAGTTCCTTCCGTTGTTGTTGTAGCTGCTTTAGTGGTAGTGGTACTTACAGTTGGTGTTGATGTTACAACTGTTGTTTCTGGGCCTGGTGTTGTTGCTGGGCCTGGTGTTGTGACAACAGGCACTGCGGTTGTAGTCTCAACAACACTTGTGGTAGCAGTTGTCACTGGACCGGTGGTGGATTTAGGTGCTTCTGTTGTCTCAGCTGTTCCTTGTGTTGTTTCCTTTGAAGTAGTTGTTTCTGCAGGTGTGATTGTAGTTCCTTCCGTTGTTGTTGTAGCTGCTTTAGTGGTAGTGGTACTTACAGTTGGTGTTGATGTTACAACTGTTGTTTCTGGGCCTGGTGTTGTTGCTGGGCCTGGTGTTGTGACAACAGGCACTGCGGTTGTAGTCTCAACAACACTTGTGGTAGCAGTTGTCACTGGACCGGTGGTGGATTTAGGTGCTTTTGTTGTCTCAGCTGTTCCTTGTGTTGTTTCCTTTGAAGTAGTTGTTTCTGCAGGTGTGATTGTAGTTCCTTCCGTTGTTGTTGTAGCTGCTTTAGTGGTAGTGGTACTTACAGTTGGTGTTGATGTTACAACTGTTGTTTCTGGGCCTGGTGTTGTGACAACAGGCACTGCGGTTGTAGTCTCAACAACACTTGTGGTAGCAGTTGTCACTGGACCGGTGGTGGATTTAGGTGCTTCTGTTGTCTCAGCTGTTCTTGGTGTTGTTTCCTTTGAAGTAGTTGTTTCTGCAGGTGTGATTGTAGTTCCTTCCGTTGTTGTTGTAGCTGCTTTAGTGGTAGTGGTACTTACAGTTGGTGTTGATGTTACAACTGTTGTTTCTGGGCCTGGTGTTGTGACAACAGGCACTGCGGTTGTAGTCTCAACAACACTTGTGGTAGCAGTTGTCACTGGACCGGTGGTGGATTTAGGTGCTTTTGTTGTCTCAGCTGTTCCTTGTGTTGTTTCCTTTGAAGTAGTTGTTTCTGCAGGTGTGATTGTAGTTCCTTCCGTTGTTGTTGTAGCTGCTTTAGTGGTAGTGGTACTTACAGTTGGTGTTGATGTTACAACTGTTGTTTCTGGGCCTGGTGTTGTTGCTGGGCCTGGTGTTGTGACAACAGGCACTGCGGTTGTAGTCTCAACAATACTTGTGGTAGCAGTTGTCACTGGACCGGTGGTGGATTTAGGTGCTTTTGTTGTCTCAGCTGTTCCTTGTGTTGTTTCCTTTGAAGTAGTTGTTTCTGCAGGTGTGATTGTAGTTCCTTCCGTTGTTGTTGTAGCTGCTTTAGTGGTAGTGGTACTTACAGTTGGTGTTGATGTTACAACTGTTGTTTCTGGGCCTGGTGTTGTTGCTGGGCCTGGTGTTGTGACAACAGGCACTGCGGTTGTAGTCTCAACAACACCTGTGGTAGCAGTTGTCACTGGACCGGTGGTGGATTTAGGTGCTTCTGTTGTCTCAGCTGTTCCTTGTGTTGTTTCCTTTGAAGTAGTTGTTTCTGCAGGTGTGATTGTAGTTCCTTCCGTTGTTGTTGTAGCTGCTTTAGTGGTAGTGGTACTTACAGTTGGTGTTGATGTTACAACTGTTGTTTCTGGGCCTGGTGTTGTGACAACAGGCACTGCGGTTGTAGTCTCAACAACACTTGTGGTAGCAGTTGTCACTGGACCGGTGGTGGATTTAGGTGCTTTTGTTGTCTCAGCTGTTCCTTGTGTTGTTTCCTTTGAAGTAGTTGTTTCTGCAGGTGTGATTGTAGTTCCTTCCGTTGTTGTTGTAGCTGCTTTAGTGGTAGTGGTACTTACAGTTGGTGTTGATGTTACAACTGTTGTTTCTGGGCCTGGTGTTGTTGCTGGGCCTTGTGTTGTGACAACAGGCACTGCGGTTGTAGTCTCAACAACACTTGTGGTAGCAGTTGTCACTGGACCGGTGGTGGATTTAGGTGCTTTTGTTGTCTCAGCTGTTCCTTGTGTTGTTTCCTTTGAAGTAGTTGTTTCTGCAGGTGTGATTGTAGTTCCTTCCGTTGTTGTTGTAGCTGCTTTAGTGGTAGTGGTACTTACAGTTGGTGTTGATGTTACAACTGTTGTTTCTGGGCCTGGTGTTGTTGCTGGGCCTTGTGTTGTGACAACAGGCACTGCGGTTGTAGTCTCAACAACACTTGTGGTAGCAGTTGTCACTGGACCGGTGGTGGATTTAGGTGCTTTTGTTGTCTCAGCTGTTCCTTGTGTTGTTTCCTTTGAAGTAGTTGTTTCTGCAGGTGTGATTGTAGTTCCTTCCATTGTTGTTGTAGCTGCTTTAGTGGTAGTGGTACTTACAGTTGGTGTTGATGTTACAACTGTTGTTTCTGGGCCTGGTGTTGTGACAACAGGCACTGCGGTTGTAGTCTCAACAACACTTGTGGTAGCAGTTGTCACTGGACCGGTGGTGGATTTAGGTGCTTCTGTTGTGTCAGCTGTTCCTTGTGTTGTTTCCTTTGAAGTAGTTGTTTCTGCAGGTGTGATTGTAGTTCCTTCCGTTGTTGTTGTAGCTGCTTTAGTGGTAGTGGTACTTACAGTTGGTGTTGATGTTACAACTGTTGTTTCTGGGCCTGGTGTTGTTGCTGGGCCTGGTGTTGTGACAACAGGCACTGCGGTTGTAGTCTCAACAACACTTGTGGTAGCAGTTGTCACTGGACCGGTGGTGGATTTAGGTGCTTTTGTTGTCTCAGCTGTTCCTTGTGTTGTTTCCTTTGAAGTAGATGTTTCTGCAGGTGTGATTGTAGTTCCTTCCGTTGTTGTTGTAGCTGCTTTAGTGGTAGTGGTACTTACAGTTGGTGTTGATGTTACAACTGTTGTTTCTGGGCCTGGTGTTGTTGCTGGGCCTGGTGTTGTGACAACAGGCACTGCGGTTGTAGTCTCAACAACACTTGTGGTAGCAGTTGTCACTGGACCGGTGGTGGATTTAGGTGCTTCTGTTGTCTCAGCTGTTCCTTGTGTTGTTTCCTTTGAAGTAGTTGTTTCTGCAGGTGTGATTGTATTTCCTTCCGTTGTTGTTGTAGCTGCTTTAGTGGTAGTGGTACTTACAGTTGGTGTTGATGTTACAACTGTTGTTTCTGGGCCTGGTGTTGTTGCTGGGCCTGGTGTTGTGACAACAGGCACTGCGGTTGTAGTCTCAACAACACTTGTGGTAGCAGTTGTCACTGGACCGGTGGTGGATTTAGGTGCTTCTGTTGTCTCAGCTGTTCCTTGTGTTGTTTCCTTTGAAGTAGTTGTTTCTGCAGGTGTGATTGTAGTTCCTTCCGTTGTTGTTGTAGCTGCTTTAGTGGTAGTGGTACTTACAGTTGGTGTTGATGTTACAACTGTTGTTTCTGGGCCTGGTGTTGTTGCTGGGCCTTGTGTTGTGACAACAGGCACTGCGGTTGTAGTCTCAACAACACTTGTGGTAGCAGTTGTCACTGGACCGGTGGTGGATTTAGGTGCTTTTGTTGTCTCAGCTGTTCCTTGTGTTGTTTCCTTTGAAGTAGTTGTTTCTGCAGGTGTGATTGTAGTTCCTTCCGTTGTTGTTGTAGCTGCTTTAGTGGTAGTGGTACTTACAGTTGGTGTTGATGTTACAACTGTTGTTTCTGGGCCTGGTGTTGTGAGAACAGGCACTGCGGTTGTAGTCTCAACAACACTTGTGGTAGCAGTTGTCACTGGACCGGTGGTGGATTTAGGTGCTTCTGTTGTCTCAGCTGTTCCTTCTGTTGTTTCCTTTGAAGTAGTTGTTTCTGCAGGTGTGATTGTAGTTCCTTCCGTTGTTGTTGTAGCTGCTTTAGTGGTAGTGGTACTTACAGTTGGTGTTGATGTTACAACTGTTGTTTCTGGGCCTGGTGTTGTTGCTGGGCCTTGTGTTGTGACAACAGGCACTGCGGTTGTAGTCTCAACAACACTTGTGGTAGCAGTTGTCACTGGACCGGTGGTGGATTTAGGTGCTTTTGTTGTCTCAGCTGTTCCTTGTGTTGTTTCCTTTGAAGTAGTTGTTTCTGCAGGTGTGATTGTAGTTCCTTCCGTTGTTGTTGTAGCTGCTTTAGTGGTAGTGGTACTTACAGTTGGTGTTGATGTTACAACTGTTGTTTCTGGGCCTGGTGTTGTGAGAACAGGCACTGCGGTTGTAGTCTCAACAACACTTGTGGTAGCAGTTGTCACTGGACCGGTGGTGGATTTAGGTGCTTCTGTTGTCTCAGCTGTTCCTTGTGTTGTTTCCTTTGAAGTAGTTGTTTCTGCAGGTGTGATTGTAGTTCCTTCCGTTGTTGTTGTAGCTGCTTTAGTGGTAGTGGTACTTACAGTTGGTGTTGATGTTACAACTGTTGTTTCTGGGCCTGGTGTTGTTGCTGGGCCTTGTGTTGTGACAACAGGCACTGCAGTTGTAGTCTCAACAACACTTGTGGTAGCAGTTGTCACTGGACCGGTGGTGGATTTAGGTGCTTTTGTTGTCTCAGCTGTTCCTTGTGTTGTTTCCTTTGAAGTAGTTGTTTCTGCAGGTGTGATTGTAGTTCCTTCCGTTGTTGTTGTAGCTGCTTTAGTGGTAGTGGTACTTACAGTTGGTGTTGATGTTACAACTGTTGTTTCTGGGCCTGGTGTTGTTGCTGGGCCTTGTGTTGTGACAACAGGCACTGCGGTTGTAGTCTCAACAATACTTGTAGTAGCAGTTGTCACTGGACCGGTGGTGGATTTAGGTGCTTTTGTTGTCTCAGCTGTTCCTTGTGTTGTTTCCTTTGAAGTAGTTGTTTCTGCAGGTGTGATTGTAGTTCCTTCCGTTGTTGTTGTAGCTGCTTTAGTGGTAGTGGTACTTACAGTTGGTGTTGATGTTACAACTGTTGTTTCTGGGCCTGGTGTTGTTGCTGGGCCTGGTGTTGTGACAACAGGCACTGCGGTTGTAGTCTCAACAACACTTGTGGTAGCAGTTGTCACTGGACCGGTGGTTGATTTAGGTGCTTCTGTTGTCTCAGCTGTTCCTTGTGTTGTTTCCTTTGAAGTAGTTGTTTCTGCAGGTGTGATTGTAGTTCCTTCCGTTGTTGTTGTAGCTGCTTTAGTGGTAGTGGTACTTACAGTTGGTGTTGATGTTACAACTGTTGTTTCTGGGCCTGGTGTTGTTGCTGGGCCTGGTGTTGTGACAACAGGCACTGCGGTTGTAGTCTCAACAACACTTGTGGTAGCAGTTGTCACTGGACCGGTGGTGGATTTAGGTGCTTTTGTTGTCTCAGCTGTTCCTTGTGTTGTTTCCTTTGAAGTAGTTGTTTCTGCAGGTGTGATTGTAGTTCCTTCCGTTGTTGTTGTAGCTGCTTTAGTGGTAGTGGTACTTACAGTTGGTGTTGATGGTACAACTGTTGTTTCTGGGCCTGGTGTTGTTGCTGGGCGTGGTGTTGTGACAACAGGCACTGCGGTTGTAGTCTCAACAACACTTGTGGTAGCAGTTGTCACTGGACCGGTGGTGGATTTAGGTGCTTCTGTTGTCTCAGCTGTTCCTGGTGTTGTTTCCTTTGAAGTAGTTGTTTCTGCAGGTGTGATTGTAGTTCCTTCCGTTGTTGTTGTAGCTGCTTTAGTGGTAGTGGTACTTACAGTTGGTGTTGATGTTACAACTGTTGTTTCTGGGCCTGGTGTTGTTGCTGGGCCTGGTGTTGTGACAACAAGCACTGCGGTTGTAGTCTCAACAACACTTGTGGTAGCAGTTGTCACTGGACCGGTGGTGGATTTAGGTGCTTTTGTTGTCTCAGCGGTTCCTTGTGTTGTTTCCTTTGAAGTAGTTGTTTCTGCAGGTGTGATTGTAGTTCCTTCCGTTGTTGTTGTAGCTGCTTTAGTGGTAGTGGTACTTACAGTTGGTGTTGATGTTACAACTGTTGTTTCTGGGCCTGGTGTTGTGACAACAGGCACTGTGGTTGTAGTGTCAACAACACTTGTGGTAGCAGTTGTCACTGGACTGGTGGTGGATTTAGGTGCTTCTGTTGTCTCAGCTGTTCCTTGTGTTGTTTCCTTTGAAGTAGTTGTTTCTGCAGGTGTGATTGTAGTTCCTTCTGTTGTTGTTGTAGCTGCTTTAGTGGTAGTGGTACTTACAGTTGGTGTTGATGTTACAACTGTTGTTTCTGGGCCTGGTGTTGTTGCTGGGCCTGGTGTTGTGACAACAGGCACTGCGGTTGTAGTCTCAACAACACTTGTGGTAGCAGTTGTCACTGGACCGGTGGTGGATTTAGGTGCTTCTGTTGTCTCAGCTGTTCCTTGTGTTGTTTCCTTTGAAGTAGTTGTTTCTGCAGGTGTGATTGTAGTTCCTTCCGTTGTTGTTGTAGCTGCTTTAGTGGTAGTGGTACTTACAGTTGGTGTTGATGTTACAACTGTTGTTTCTGGGCCTGGTGTTGTTGCTGGGCCTGGTGTTGTGACAACAGGCACTGCGGTTGTAGTCTCAACAACACTTGTGGTAGCAGTTGTCACTGGACCGGTGGTGGATTTAGGTGCTTCTGTTGTCTCAGCTGTTCCTTGTGTTGTTTCCTTTGAAGTAGTTGTTTCTGCAGGTGTGATTGTAGTTCCTTCCGTTGTTGTTGTAGCTGCTTTAGTGGTAGTGGTACTTACAGTTGGTGTTGATGTTACAACTGTTGTTTCTGGGCCTGGTGTTGTGACAACAGGCACTGTGGTTGTAGTCTCAACAACACTTGTGGTAGCAGTTGTCACTGGACCGGTGGTGGATTTAGGTGCTTTTGTTGTCTCAGCTGTTCCTTGTGTTGTTTCCTTTGAAGTAGTTGTTTCTGCAGGTGTGATTGTAGTTACTTCCGTTGTTGTTGTTGTAGCTGCTTTAGTGGTAGTGGTACTTACAGTTGGTGTTGATGTTACAACTGTTGTTTCTGGGCCTGGTGTTGTGACAACAGGCACTGCGGTTGTAGTCTCAACAACACTTGTGGTAGCAGTTGTCACTGGACCGGTGGTGGATTTAGGTGCTTCTGTTGTCTCAGCTGTTCCTTGTGTTGTTTCCTTTGAAGTAGTTGTTTCTGCAGGTGTGATTGTAGTTCCTTCCGTTGTTGTTGTAGCTGCTTTAGTGGTAGTGGTACTTACAGTTGGTGTTGATGTTACAACTGTTGTTGCTGGGCCTGGTGTTGTGACAACAGGCACTGCGGTTGTAGTCTCAACAACACTTGTGGTAGCAGTTGTCACTGGACCGGTGGTGGATTTAGGTGCTTCTGTTGTCTCAGCTGTTCCTTGTGTTGTTTCCTTTGAAGTAGTTGTTTCTGCAGGTGTGATTGTAGTTCCTTCCGTTGTTGTTGTAGCTGCTTTAGAGGTAGTGGTACTTACAGTTGGTGTTGATGTTACAACTGTTGTTTCTGGGCCTGGTGTTGTTGCTGGGCCTGGTGTTGTGACAACAGGCACTGCGGTTGTAGTCTCAACAACACTTGTGGTAGCAGTTGTCACTGGACCGGTGGTGGATTTAGGTGCTTCTGTTGTCTCAGCTGTTCCTTGTGTTGTTTCTTTTGAAGTAGTTGTTTCTGCAGGTGTGATTGTTGTTCCTTCCGTTGTTGTTGTAGCTGCTTTAGTGGTAGTGGTACTTACAGTTGTTGTTGATGTTACAACTGTTGTTTCTGGGCCTGGTGTTGTGACAACAGGCACTGCGGTTGTAGTCTCAACAACACTTGTGGTAGCAGTTGTCACTGGACCGGTGGTGGATTTAGGTGCTTTTGTTGTCTCAGCTGTTCCTTGTGTTGTTTCCTTTGAAGTAGTTGTTTCTGCAGGTGTGATTGTAGTTACTTCCGTTGTTGTTGTTGTAGCTGCTTTAGTGGTAGTGGTACTTACAGTTGGTGTTGATGTTACAACTGTTGTTTCTGGGCCTGGTGTTGTGACAACAGGCACTGCGGTTGTAGTCTCAACAACACTTGTGGTAGCAGTTGTCACTGGACCGGTGGTGGATTTAGGTGCTTCTGTTGTCTCAGCTGTTCCTTGTGTTGTTTCCTTTGAAGTAGTTGTTTCTGCAGGTGTGATTGTAGTTCCTTCCGTTGTTGTTGTAGCTGCTTTAGTGGTAGTGGTACTTACAGTTGGTGTTGATGTTACAACTGTTGTTGCTGGGCCTGGTGTTGTGACAACAGGCACTGCGGTTGTAGTCTCAACAACACTTGTGGTAGCAGTTGTCACTGGACCGGTGGTGGATTTAGGTGCTTCTGTTGTCTCAGCTGTTCCTTGTGTTGTTTCCTTTGAAGTAGTTGTTTCTGCAGGTGTGATTGTAGTTCCTTCCGTTGTTGTTGTAGCTGCTTTAGAGGTAGTGGTACTTACAGTTGGTGTTGATGTTACAACTGTTGTTTCTGGGCCTGGTGTTGTTGCTGGGCCTGGTGTTGTGACAACAGGCACTGCGGTTGTAGTCTCAACAACACTTGTGGTAGCAGTTGTCACTGGACCGGTGGTGGATTTAGGTGCTTCTGTTGTCTCAGCTGTTCCTTGTGTTGTTTCTTTTGAAGTAGTTGTTTCTGCAGGTGTGATTGTTGTTCCTTCCGTTGTTGTTGTAGCTGCTTTAGTGGTAGTGGTACTTACAGTTGTTGTTGATGTTACAACTGTTGTTTCTGGGCCTGGTGTTGTTGCTGGGCCTGGTGTTGTGACAACAGGCACTGCGGTTGTAGTCTCAACAACACTTGTGGTAGCAGTTGTCACTGGACCGGTGGTGGATTTAGGTGCTTCTGTTGTCTCAGCTGTTCCTTGTGTTGTTTCCTTTGAAGTAGTTGTTTCTGCAGGTGTGATTGTAGTTCCTTCCGTTGTTGTTGTAGCTGCTTTAGAGGTAGTGGTACTTACAGTTGGTGTTGATGTTACAACTGTTGTTTCTGGGCCTGGTGTTGTTGCTGGGCCTGGTGTTGTGACAACAGGCACTGCGGTTGTAGTCTCAACAACAGTTGTGGTAGCAGTTGTCACTGGACCGGTGGTGGATTTAGGTGCTTCTGTTGTCTCAGCTGTTCCTTGTGTTGTTTCCTTTGAAGTAGTTGTTTCTGCAGGTGTGATTGTAGTTCCTTCCGTTGTTGTTGTAGCTGCTTTAGTGGTAGTGGTACTTACAGTTGGTGTTGATGTTACAACTGTTGTTTCTGGGCCTGGTGTTGTTGCTGGGCCTGGTGTTGTGACAACAGGCACTGCGGTTGTAGTCTCAACAACACTTGTGGTAGCAGTTGTCACTGGACCGGTGGTGGATTTAGGTGCTTCTGTTGTCTCAGCTGTTCCTGTTGTTGTTTCCTTTGAAGTAGTTGTTTCTCCAGGTGTGATTGTAGTTCCTTCCGTTGTTGTTGTAGCTGCTTTAGTGGTAGTGGTACTTACAGTTGGTGTTGATGTTACAACTGTTGTTTCTGGGCCTGGTGTTGTTGCTGGGCCTGGTGTTGTGACAACAGGCACTGCGGTTGTAGTCTCAACAACACTTGTGGTAGCAGTTGTCACTGGACCGGTGGTGGATTTAGGTGCTTCTGTTGTCTCAGCTGTTCCTTGTGTTGTTTCCTTTGAAGTAGTTGTTTCTGCAGGTGTGATTGTAGTTCCTTCCGTTGTTGTTGTAGCTGCTTTAGTGGTAGTGGTACTTACAGTTGGTGTTGATGTTACAACTGTTGTTTCTGGGCCTGGTGTTGTGACAACAGGCACTGCAGTTGTAGTCTCAACAACACTTGTGGTAGCAGTTGTCACTGGACCGGTGGTGGATTTAGGTGCTTCTGTTGTCTCAGCTGTTCCTTGTGTTGTTTCCTTTGAAGTAGTTGTTTCTGCAGGCGTGATTGTAGTTCCTTCCGTTGTTGTTGTAGCTGCTTTAGTGGTAGTGGTACTTACAGTTGGTGTTGATGTTACAACTGTTGTTGCTGGGCCTGGTGTTGTGACAACAGGCACTGCGGTTGTAGTCTCAACAACAGTTGTGGTAGCAGTTGTCACTGGACCGGTGGTGGATTTAGGTGCTTCTGTTGTCTCAGCTGTTCCTGGTGTTGTTTCCTTTGAAGTAGTTGTTTCTGCAGGTGTGATTGTAGTTCCTTCCATTGTTGTTGTAGCTGCTTTAGTGGTAGTGGTACTTACAGTTGGTGTTGATGTTACAACTGTTGTTTCTGGGCCTGGTGTTGTTGCTGGGCCTGGTGTTGTGACAACAGGCACTGCGGTTGTAGTCTCAACAACACTTGTGGTAGCAGTTGTCACTGGACTGGTGGTGGATTTAGGTGCTTCTGTTGTCTCAGCTGTTCCTTGTGTTGTTTCCTTTGAAGTAGTTGTTTCTTCAGGTGTGATTGTAGTTCCTTCCGTTGTTGTTGTAGCTGCTTTAGTGGTAGTGGTACTTACAGTTGGTGTTGATGTTACAACTGTTGTTTCTGGGCCTGGTGTTGTTGCTGGGCCTGGTGTTGTGACAACAGGCACTGCGGTTGTAGTCTCAACAACACTTGTGGTAGCAGTTGTCACTGGACCGGTGGTGGATTTAGGTGCTTCTGTTGTCTCAGCTGTTCCTTGTGTTGTTTCCTTTGAAGTAGTTGTTTCTGCAGGTGTGATTGTAGTTCCTTCCGTTGTTGTTGTAGCTGCTTTGGTTGTAGTGCTACTTACAGTTGGTGTTGATGTTACAACTGTTGTTTCTGGGCCTGGTGTTGTTGCTGGGCCTGGTGTTGTGACAACAGACACTGCGGTTGTAGTCTCAACAACACTTGTGGTAGCAGTTGTCACTGGACCGGTGGTGGATTTAGTTGATGTTGTCTCAACTTTTTCTGTTGTTGATATTGTTGGTCCAACTGTGATAGAATAAGACATTTTTTAAGTGGAAGTTATTTTTTTTTACAATGTATATTTATATGCACACCTATTGTATGACTATTAAAGAATGTTAAATACTATATATACTTTTTTCTTTATATGTTTATTTTTCTTGTACATACTAAAACAAAATAATTAAATAGCAGTTAAATGTATTCGCTAAGCTGCGTAGATAGTAATACCTGTCGTTGTTCCACCTGTGTTGAACGTAAAGGGCGTTGATGTAGGGCCAGGTGTGGTGGTCGTTAAGCAAGGGTTGACTTTCCTATTTACAGTCCCGTTGGCCCCACACATAGCTGTAATGCAGTTTCCTAGCCCATCCGTCATGCTGTAGATGGTTTCCCCATATCCGTAGTATTTTCCGTTTACGAAGCATTTACAGGCTGCAAAACAAGAGTATCATCTTATTAAGGCAAATATCAATGTGTCTCTGTGTATGTGCATGTGTGTATGTGTCAAAAAATGTGTACTTACAGCTCATGTTGTAGCTGCATGACATTCCGGAAACCTTACAGGAGCTTTGGAACAGAGGGAAACAGATGCCATTTCATTGCTTTTTGACATATCATGCATAAACTGCAAACTTTTGGGTCCAAATTATAAATCATACCATTTCATTAACAAGACCTGCATATCTCAAAATGTAAATTTTTATCATAAATTGGTTGATGTTCAATTGACCCTCTAAATACTGCTCAAGCCACTCCTATTTGTTGGTGTAATGGCTTTATGTGTCATTTTGGAGGAAAGTTATCCAGATTATAAAATACGAAAAATTGTGACAGAACAAAACAATATGAAAACAATTGTAAATACTACTTAAAGTCGCAGGTTACATGTGTACTGTATTGTTATAGTTAACAGCTCTTCAGCTTTCTCACGTTCATCAAAAATTGATTATTATTTCTCTCTATCAAAAGCGAACTCAGTGGAGACACACAATTCAAGTTATTATACCATGGCTGATAAAGACAACTTTTCACAGCATGATATAATGACCTTTAGGCAACTGGAAAATGCACTTGTTGTCCACAATTGCAAAATTGTATGAATCTGCGGGCCACTCAGAAACTATTTCTACAATCAATATTGTACCAGGGACAGGAATTTAAACAGTGATCATAAAGTCACCATTAAAATTCAGTCATGTTCCACGAAATTTCTTTACAACAGGTCTGCAATGCATCTGTCATATTTGTCCACTTGGACAATTCTTGGTAATTTTCTATTCATATCCTCCAACATTTTTGTTAAACTGTGTAATGAAAGAAGGTAGAAAGTATATTTATTTTATCCTTGATAGCCATTCCAGGTTGTTTTTTCTATGTGTTCTTTCCATCAGTAAAATCTGACCTGAATGATTTGAAGTGAGATAGTGGCCTCTTGCACACCCATCATTGCCTTACTCAGGCATGATCTCCAGGTAAAATCTCAACAATTAGCTATGGAGTTTACCCAGAGTCTCCCTTTCACACAGAGATTTGTGGCAAAACTGTATGATGTTTTTCACCGGGAGATATTCGTTTTCTTTTAGTTTTTCATTTTTGCGTAGAAGCGTCATCAACTGAGATTAATCATTCCAAGTGTATGAGACGTACCAAGTGTAACAGTTGTTTGATGGAGCCTCATCTCCAACGCTGTAATGGGTACCTCTATCATCATAGCAACCACACTGGTTCCATTTAACACACTTCATGGTGTCTTCATCAAAGTATGGCTGGTTTGGAGGACAATGTGGATAGCAGCCTGCAAAGCAATTACAGTAGATATAGGGATGACGGATACAGTGATCAACCATTTATATGGATCAAAAAGCTTGGGACAGCTGAGATGATGTCGGTGTGTGTATGTTGGCGAGTCAGCGAGAGAGAGAGAGAGAGAGAGAGAGAGAGAGAGAGAGAGAGAGAGAGAGAGAGAAGTGAGTGTTTGTGTGTGTGTGCGCATGCACAAATACAGCAGTACCCAATGTGATACTTCATACAGAAGCTATGCCATTCGGTTTTAGTAGTCACCTGCTTATAGTGATCAATTTGGCAAACGTGATCACTCTAAACGCTTTCCATTGTGTAACATATAAATCTATTCAAACCTAATTGGAGGCGCCATCTAAAGTGCTCCCTTTACCCGTTGGGAACAGCTGTAGGCCCAGTCTCTTGACTAAGGACACCTTACCCTTAGGATATACTGTAATTACAGTAGGAGCTGGGGATCACACCACCAACCCTCTGAGTATGAAACTTGCCTGTCCTCTTGAGCCACAGTTGCCCAATCAAAGAGTCAAACAAATCTAATCAAGAAGTGTCAAGTCAAGATTTATGCCAAGAGATCTGTCTAATGCACCTTCCAGGGCAGTGATGAGGTTCGAACAGTTTCCTGATGGATTTCGGCATGTCTTCATGCAGGCAGCTCCACAAGGCCTGTAGTGCCACTCACAACCATCAGGAGCATTATAGTAGTCACAGAAAATAGCTGTAAGACAAAATGAGCATTAGCTTAGCTTGTGACACTTAATATGACAAATATATTTATTTATTTTTTGGATAAACACACAATTTAAGGTTTCTTTTTAGCACCCAAGAGTGCCCCTAAATCCTTAAATCCTGTAGTTCAAAATGTTCTGGTGTAATGGTGACCAAACTTACGGCACATTTTTGGAGTTCTCCATTTAACACACGCTCCAGCTTCATTACAAGCTTTGGCATAGGCAGCCACAGCAGTGCAGAGACATTCACAGTCCCCACCGGTGTCACAAGCACAAGAGTCTCTCACACAAGAATCAAAGTATGGTCCAGGGTCAACCTTGAATACACAATACTTTAATGTTAAGCAAAAAAAGTGCAGGGTAACAAAAACGTTAAATGTTAAAATATGCTAACATTATTATTAGCAGCAGTGTCACCAGTATCTTACCAGTAGAAATACTGGGGTGATGGTGGTGTAGAATGTCAGAAATCACCAAAATCATATGGAATCATCTACTAGGGACAGTAAATGTCCAGTCCAAATACTTGACAGTCAAGCATATAGTTTCTAAGATACCGTGCTATGGACCAATTTTTTTATTTTTTATATTGCAGCTAGATTGGCAGACCACCTGCCTGACCAACACAATAAGCAAAGAGTATTTAGACCCAATATTGCAAAGGAACAATACAATTTGTAAAATGGTAAAGGTTCTGTTTTTTATTTAACTCTTTCTAGTCTTGATGACCACTCAAACTGTCCCATACATTATAATAGTTTTGTGTATGTGCAAATCTATACTATAAAGTATGTTTGTTATCACCCTGGTTACCTGTGAATGACAGTTCTGGAAGGTGACACTGGTGATGATGCTACATTTTTTCTGGGACCAGGTTGCCCGGTAGCCGTTTGAGGAACAGGGATCACTGATTAGTTGGGCGCTGGGGCAGCTGGAGGAAACCCTCCAACTGTTACCAAATTCGAGAACATCGGCCACGGTCCCCTGAGAGCTTGTGGTGAAGTCATTCCTGCTGTTGCCATCATAGTTTCCACACAAACCGCAGACTTGACCCTGGGAGGGAGGAACCAATGACATTTACTGCTATATGATAGAATGTGATCTGTTTGTTGTCACTGTGTGTGACATTTTCATTTGGTGCCATTACTGTCCACTTTATAAAGGGCTGGAACTCTTGTGCATAATATTCTTCAACCCCATGGATCATCTGTGTAAAAACGTTATAAAATGTACACAGAGAATTTAAGCCCAATTCTTAATAAAAAAATGATTTAAGCTCATTCAAAGTTGAAGTGGTCAATTTTCTCTTGAGGCTAGGTACATATTAAAAACGTACAACTTTAAATATGTTTTTCTGAGCAGTTTGTCAAGTCCAAATTTCATTTTCCTTTTAGCTCTTTTGTTTCAAACAAATATCCTGCTCTGAAGATATTTCTGCATTACTTACCATACTGTCCTCTTAAAATGCACTGTCAAAAATATTACAAAAGTTGCTTTTTTAAATCACATGACCCGATAGGTCCATGAAGATTTTCATGTATCCTGACAATAAGCCAGACTGAATAGAATTTGTTTAAGTAACTTTAACTTTTGCAAAAGCTAGTTGTAACATAGACTTGTTGACTTACCTTGAAATCTGGGCTGAGTTTAATGAAAAGACTGGTCTTCTGGTCCCACATGAGCACGAGTCCTGCCTTGATCGTTACCACTAGGTAAATACCCATCTTGTGTATCTGAGCAGGGAACACTTTGCTGCTGCCCTTTATCACCTGGAAGTTCTCATCTTTAAGTTGGAATTCATTATCCTGTGGGTATCAAACATGCAGTTATTACTGCAACAGTAAGTTGACGTTCAAGATGTAATCATATCTTAATAGATAATTAAAAAAAATGTTTCCCTGTAACTCTGACCCATGTTCCTGAAACCTGGGAAGAAACTGCCTGCTAGAATTTCATCCATAGTCCTAGCTTAACCCTAGTGGTTAAGGTTGTGATCTAGTGTTTGAGGCAGAACATGCACATGCACACGTGTGTTAAGGTTGTTTACCCCCAGGAAGATCTTGATGGTCTTGGAACAGGTAGTTCCTGTGGATCCACATGGAACATTCTCAGTGATGATTCTGAAGCTTCCGTTGCTCTGACCAGTACCACAGAAGTCCTGAGTAAAGCACAGATGTGTAATACAATTACTGGAAACCATTGTTTAAGTTACAAAAGCTACTCAGTGTATTTAGATTCTCTACATATCTGTCTAAATAGTAGCTGTTATTGGTAGTGGCACATCCATTTAAAGTATTGCAGGTACTGACGAAAAGGACTGAGCAGCTCATATGTTGTATGTCTGAGAGAAAGTAGTTGCCCATGAAAATGTTGCTGCTGTATTAAATTATATTTTGCTGCTACCGTGATTAGGTTTGATGCTAAATTCAACAGAGCTAACATCTAAAGGATTTCAACTTTAACTTCTGCTTATCTACCCGTCTGCCACTTTACCTGGAGGAGTGTGTATCCACACTGTCCACTGAAGTCAAACCTCTTATCATCAAATGTGACGTAGTGGCCATCTCCATAGATCCCACATACAGAATCACACAATTTTTCGGTACATTTGAACTTCCTTTCAGTGCAATAGCTGTGGAGACAAACAAACAACAGAGACAAACGTTCAGTCATGTAAACCTGCAGAGGAAAATTACAGAAACTGCATTTTTTTACAGCAATGTAGGGCATGTTTTAGGAGAACTTATTTTACAAGGAATCATCAGCAAGTATCTGTCATTACCATAGTTCATTTTTCTTGAGTTAAGAATACAACAATCTTGGTGCAGATTTGAGTACAATGACAACAAATGCACTCTCACCACCTCTCGATCGCACCAAATCAAGCAACTATTTTGATATATGTGAACATTAGATTGTGGAAAATATGTTTAGACCTATTGACTATTTATTTAAAAATCTAAATAATTTTACAGTATTTACAGAACTATTTTCCATTGTCTGTTTGAGCACAGTTTTCGGCCTCAGAGGTACAGTAACCCTAACTTGGCCCTTTGTTTAAATTGTGTGTTCTTTGTTTTAGGGCTCAACACAACTGACCATGCTGGCCTCAGAAGGCCATGAAGAAGACCTGCAAGTTTCTGTCACTCTTTCACTGACAGACTGACACACGCACACACTTACTGCATTAATGCTATTTAGTTCATTAAAACTTTTTTTTGTTATTTAAAGACTATGTGTGGTGTCCTTATTTTGTCACATACCTTTGAGCAAGGTTCTTCCTAACTGGTTGTAGGGGGAGTCAGTTAAAAAAAGATAGGGCTGCCTTTCTAAGTA
Source organism: Hippoglossus hippoglossus (assembly GCF_009819705.1). Taxonomy (NCBI): domain Eukaryota; kingdom Metazoa; phylum Chordata; class Actinopteri; order Pleuronectiformes; family Pleuronectidae; genus Hippoglossus; species Hippoglossus hippoglossus. The sequence goes on from NW_022986829.1 coordinate 43,569, forward strand.
GATCTCCCTCACAGGACAACTAATGCTGGACAACAACACATTTCACTAAGATGAGGTCTGCATGGCACCAAACCAGAACTAGGTTATCAGCTCACCATCACAACACACCAGAGGGAACCTGTCACTCTATGTTGTACCATTCTTTACCTCACAAAATTGATGCATCACATGGTCCCCAGAGAAGAACAATGATCTGATAAATCAATTTGGTTTCAAGACAAAAAATGGTCTGAAAGAATTCAAATACTATTTTGTGGTTAATAAATTCAAAATATTAACTTCTTTTAGGGTGTACAGTTTAAATATGGACAACCAGACTCACATGGGTTACTTGTCTCCACGTACAAACCATGAACTAATGTAATTAAAGGAATACATAACGTTTTAGAACTGGGTAAAAACTGAAAATATCCAAGATAAAAAGGATGGGAAGAAGATACAGTAATACATCTACAGTAAATTATCAGTAATTATTTAGTAAACAATTACACCATCAATATTATACAGGTGTGTTATTTTATCAATCCAAATTAAGAAGCTAAATGTTAAATATAAGTGACATCAATGTTAAGAGAGGGTGTGATGAATTTCTTTTTTAATCAATTTTTTTTACTATCTTAGATACACTGGGAAAAATAATTACAGTAATTGAAATTTTGTCACAAAGCCTCCAATTTTTTGAATGTGTATTGTTAAGTAAAATACCAAGTTCTGTATAAGAAGTATATATTTAGTTATATTATAGGCTTTATTATTATACTAAGTAATAATGAAAGTTTGAACCAAGGAGAAAAGTCATGGTTTTATTACGAAAAACCTAACATGACTCATGAGTCTTACATAATACAGGAGATCTATGTATGTGTTAGATTACACACTTTTCTTTTGCAATATTATGTCTGTTGTTTTTTACAGACACATATTTTCTATATGAATAATATATGTAATGTATTTTATATCTTGACTGGTGTCATTTCTTCTGAATCTCAAATCCCTGTAGTTCATAAGCTCTGGGAGAGAGATATTTAATGTGTGTATTCCCATACAGGTACATAGTATTATGGTATGTATGTAAAGCACTGTACAGACCAGGTGTTGCAGTCGACCGTCAGTGTGTCTTGAGGCTGGTAGATCTTTCCGTTGTGCACACATGGACATTTGGATTCCTTGATACAGCCACCTAATCCATCTGACACCTGGCCATCAGGGCACATGCAGCCTGACAGACAGCCTGTACTGATCTATATTTAGATGAGAGAGCAAAAAGAGGGAGTCAGCAAACAGGATCTGCATATGTCCATGTGTGTCTAAATGTTTGACATGTGTGAGTGTGTATATGTGTTGAGCTGTACTTACACAAGCCATGTCCAGAGTGCTGCAGCTCTTTTGACACTCAATACCAGGAGTCCCGGGTTGAGCCTCGGAGCAGTTGAAATATACCATGGGGGAAGTACATATGGCTGTGTAGTAAATAACAAATTCAGATGAGCTTTATTTGCATTATAACAGACTTATGATCATGTCAAAATTTCCAGTTGTCTTGTGTGTAATTCCTTCAACAATTTCCTCTAATTCAGCATAAATAGCTTCATTATTGCATGGAGATTTCATGATCTTGAAAAGAATGCCTTTTTAGCTATCGGTCATTATTTCATTCACAAATAGATTGTAGGAGTCAATCGCTGAATTCAATAAATGCTAATATCTGTGATCTGAATTACAGGGATTGAAGGGTCCACATATGCAAACCTACATAGAGGTGCTCCTCCTGGGCAGCTGAGAATTCCTTGTCTGCAGGAGCTGTTAGTACAGGTATGAGAGGACGTGGAAAACAGAGTTAGTTTCTGAAATCACTCACTAATCACTATATAGTCCACTATATAATACATTTTGTATTGCTGTTCGAATGTGAAATTACATATTTTTTACCCTACATGGGCGACTTATTGTATTCCACAGCGCATCGTGACAAATAGTGTAAAACTGAGCACATCCCAGCACAAACTTTCAGAGTTCTTTTTATTTCCCTCTGGGCGCATTTCTCCTGCGCCCCAAAGGCTCCTATCTCTTGTATTGAAGAGGAGCGAACTGCAATACGTCACCCATCCCTTAATTTAGACAATGTACAACCTTTTTTATTTTTTTATTTCACATTATACATGTTACACACTAAATATATCGTTCATTTCATATACACACATATATTATTTTCAGTCTTAGCCGTTATAAAATTTGGCTGTATGTGATTCTTCCTCATGATAAGAATGGTGGGGCAGCGCCCTAACGCCCCCTATTGACCAGCTGCCTCTGGTAATTGTTACCTATAAAACACACTGTTGTTAGTGACTGCTTAAAGCTCAACTGTTGGCACCACTGCCCTCTGTACTTACCATGTGTGTTCCTCTATGGTGATAGTCTGTTTAGCAGGAATAATGGAATCTTTATCATAACAGGGACAGTGTGACCTGGTCACACACTTCCTCTCCTCATTCAAGTAGGTTCCCTCATTACAGCCACAGCCGTCCACTGTGGGGACGCTGACCTGGCAGGAGTAATCAGTCTGGCTCAGGGAGCGGCACATACGCATGCAGCTGGTCATATTATAGGCATACACTGTTCCTGCTGGACAAGATTCACTGAATTTGCCTGGTAGGAGAGAAAAAGAGTTCAGAGATTAATTATATTTTTCATGTAGTTCAAATTCATTGTTGCAAATAGGCAAAAGCACAGGCCCATAGAGTATAAAGTGCAGGTGAGTCCTCCAGGTCTCAGATGGACCCTACATTAAATGATCATCACAAAAGATTATTACAAAAGTAATTGCCACAGTAAAACAAAGGAGCCCTCGTGGTTTCGCTCACCACAGATGGTCGACCTCCAGCCAGTCAGGTGGATTCCTGCCGCTGAACAGGCATAGACGTATGAGGAGATTGCAGCACACATGCAGACCTCACTTTGGTCACAGTTACAGCTGTCATACATGCAGTTCTGTGAGGAGACATTGTGGGCACAGACACATGAACAAGGGTACGGTTGTTTAGTCTATTTGTCATTCCAGCTTTGTGTGTGCAGACTTACATCTTTGTACGGGGTGGGGCTAATGACAGAGTGGCAAGGAGCAAACACTCCCATAGGATCCGTCAGTTTGGAGCAACTGTACCGGGCATAACTCTCTGAGACACAGAAACATCCAGAAATGAAGTTGTTAAATAACATCATATTCCTGAAAATGACATGAGTAACTCTAAAATATAGCATTGTATGGCATGGCATGGCTTAATAAAATATGATGTGATAACCAATATATGATGTGCCATGACAAAGCATGTAAAGAGAGCTATACCCTTGTTGATGCCATTGCTACAGGGGTGTCCAAAAGTTGTTTTCATGTCTTTGCAGCTGGCTCTGGTTTTCCACGTGTTGGCAAAGGCTGCAGCGGTGCCCTCCACCAGCCCGCTCATCACCTTGAAGTCATCAGTCACCTTGTCATTGAAGTTCCCACACAATCCTAATGGATAAAATCATAGATTTACACAAACACAAACATTTACCCATATGAAAATATGGGTGAAGTATAACAAACATATCCACTTTTCCACTGTTAGTTTCTAAATTTAAGTGGTTGATTGACATTTGTAAATACTGGTAAAAAAGCAGATTAAGGGGGTTATACTTATTCTGGATACATTAAGGTGCTGCATGCAGCTCGCCAAAATAAGATTCACTCATTTAGAAAGAAAAAGAAAATCAATACATGTTAATTTAGAAAGTGTGTTGGTGGCCAAGTGTAAAAATACATTTGGTTGATTATAAAACCGTAGCAGGTCAGAGACATCAGCTGAGTAAGTGGGCCTTCAGTGTGGCTAACAACACATTAGTGTTTAATCAGAAAGAAGAATGTGGCCACCCCAGAAAGTGATGTGAGTGATCAGATGTCATCTGTGCCCTCAGTGCATTAAACACCTTTCTTAATACTTCAGTAGACTGTTATGGGAGAACAACCTTTGCATTGAGTGTATGACCAAATGTGATGGCTGAGGATTTATTACACACATTACTATTGTTTTCCTCATTGTATGAAAATGTAATGTGGACATCTGACATTGTAACATAATATATATATATATATATATATATATATATATATATATATATATATATATATATGTATGACAAAAACGAAGAGAGGCATTATAAGTACCCATTAAACCTTAAAGAAAAATGTGGAGGAAGCTTTTTATAATAAAATGAAGTCCTACCAGAGGTTGTTCCTTTGAGCGAAGGATTAGCTGTAATGAAGACCTGCATCAGAGGCACCAGCTGGACCATTATTTGTAAGCCCAATTTAGTGCTTATAACCATGTAGAAGGATGATGGCTTGAAGACACCCAGATCCGCTGCAGTAGTCGAGAGACATTGAAAATCTCAGTTTTACAGCAACTTGTCCAGACATTCAAAGATATTTGAATATAATTACTGTGTCTCCTTAATTCATAGACTCTTAAAGCGTGGTATAATCTTTTTTCCGCACTCAAGAAAGTAGAATAGAGCCCCCACAAATGACTCTTAAAAAACAACAACTCTGGTATGATTTAAAGTAACTCACGTGTGAAAAGTGGAAGCTGAGAAGGGATGTTGTTTACAAAGACCTGCCCGGACTCCTGAATTTTAACAACCTGTTTGTGGAAAGACACATTTGAGTTTACATCAAACATTAGTCCAACGGTAATGATGGTGTCTGTTTAAAGCTTTGCTAAGTTAAACTTGCTTGGTGTACCTTGTAGGTGAGGATTGGACAACTGAGATATATCAGTTAAGCCATCACTTGCAAAACTGTGATCCCACTCTCTTTTCAGACTGTGTATAGATAATATTGAAGTACCTGCATTCGACCTGGATCTGTTCACCAGTGTGTTTCCTGACTGCATAATTACTAGCGTGTGTGGAAGGGTGTGTACACAGTGGAGCGACGCCTGTGAGCTAGTTCAGGCAGCCAACTCGAGCTGCGCTGCTCCAATCATGTGACACACACCACGTGACATACCCCACTCTCCACAACCATCTATAATACACACCCACCTTATTAGGTGGTCTATTTAAGCAGAGAGAATTTTCTCTACACCCCCTTAGCTTGCACTGCTGCTGCAGTATTGCTACATCCACCTGTAGGCTCCAATGAGGGGGGTTACAAGTATTTGCTCATCACTCCCATCATATCTGTGTAATCATATCTGGGGGAGTGATTAAGTTGGAGCATAGACGCCAAACACTAACCTGTTCTACTGTTGCAAAAAAAAAGTAAACATGAGTTGTCTGACTGAACTCTAGGTTAGGGTTAAGTAAGACTTGGGGTTATACATTTACTTGTGATAGTTAAGTTTAGGGTTTAGGGTAAGTGGGTAAGTGGGTAAGTGGGCAGTGTGTGTGTGTGTGTGTGTGTGTGCTTGTGTGTTCCAGGTATTACTTATGTTGTGGGGACCTAAATCTGTTTACACAGTCACATTATGGGGACTTGTCTTTTCCTCTTTCTGGAGAAGCAAGCCACATTATAAAAATCATTGAAGACATTTTTAAGGTTTTAAGGTTAAGTTTAGGTCAAGCTTACGATAAAGTTGAGGGTAACTATGGTTATGGTTGGAGAAAGTCTCCAGGAAATCAATGTAAGTCAATGTATTGTCTTCAGGAGTCATGGAGACACGACTGTGTGTATGTGCACGTGTTCTTGTGCCTGGAGCTTACCACAGAATTGTTGTATAAGGACAGTGTCACAGCCTTGAGGCAGGTATGTTTTTCAGATTTACCACACTTGAGCAGGTCCACCAGCAAAGTGAATAGGGAGCCATCAGCGTGCTGCAACACACATAAGAAACAAAGCTCATCACCAACAACAAACACCAATCTGGTTCAGGACACACTGAGATTTCTCTGTTGTTACTGTATAGCATGGTGCATGCCATGTAGAGAGGGTTGTGTGTATAAGGTGTAACCCTGTTGTGTATGTGGCAGTAGAGAAGCAGTGTTCCTGATGACAGTGTCTACCTTAGCCAGAATGTAGGAGCAGTCCCCATGGAAGGTGTAGACTTTTCCATCAAAGGTGTTGATGTGAGCTCCTCCCTCCACAGAGCAGGTTCCTGGGCAGTTCTCTTCACTGCATTTCCACTTACCACCCTGACACTCACTGTCAGTACACACACACACACACAGTATTATTTCAGCAGTGTTATCATGTCATGACAATTAAATTCCCTAAAGTAATCTCAACATGATTAAGCAACAGTTTTTTAAATATATGGAGAACTATTTTACAATGCTCCACTTTTTTTCAGTAATCAGAGTTAAGCCGGCTTCATTACAGCCAAAACTAATTATGGAACGGTTAGAGAAACAAAACAAACAAATTAACAATGACCGAAACCTAAAATTAACATTTATCCACATCAACGGTGAATAGGGAGGAAATGTAGGGCCTTACTTTATATTAAAGTAACAGTTGGTGTAAGTCGACAAAGGTGTGACATTAATGCTTTGAACAAACTCTAGATATCGGCAGAGTGCTATTATTTACTTTAGTTGTAAGTCATATATTTCAAAACATTCCGAAATTAATTCCTCTTCTTCACACGTTCAGTGTCCAAATAAGGTTCCGCCTCTCACATTTGACCAAATTCATGTTGTACATCACTTAAATGTTGTCTTACGAATGAAGGACCATTGAACGTCCAGCAGGTTTTATGGTGCGGCCTACTTTTAATAAATGTTTGGTTCTTGCTTATCTATATTAAAGGAAATAAAGGAAAAGACCCTAATTGTACTCATTGTCAACATTTTGTTCATATCAATCTTTGGTCAATTGAGGGATCAGCATTTTGAAGTGAAAGCGATTCAATGAAAATTGAATTGAAAATTGAATTGACTCAATGAAGTTAAATGTAGTTCTCCTCTCACCAGGATCTGCAGCTGTGATTGTACGACTCTCCTGACTGGTACACTTTGTTGTTGTGCAGACATGCACACTGAGACTGTACAATACAGCCAGTGTTACTGATGTCATCAAACACTTTTCCTGAGGGGGAGGAGGGACATGACAATCTTCATTGTCAGGCTTATTTTGTGTGTGACATGTTAGATTGCATTTTCTTACATATGGTATTATCATGTATGTATGAAATGTGTGTGGATACCGGCAGGGCAGCTGCAGCCATCATGGCAGTGGCTGTCACATGTCTGGCTGGCCTGAGGGGTGGAGCAGGTGTCGGGACATGCACTGCTACACTCCAAGAATGTCATGTTATATGGACATTCCTTGTCTGTAGAGACAAACACGTAAATCTTGCTGTACCAGAGACAATCAAGCTGTTAGCAAATTAGCAGATTAGAAATAAGCACCCTTACAGCAAAAACGTTCATTCCTCCATTGCTGGGGCTTGCCACCAGCGTGGATACACTCTCTGGAGTACTCTGAGACGGTTTTGCAGAGGAGGGAGTAGCTGTCATTTGCATTTGAGTTGCAGAAGTCGGCCATACAGATTTTATTGAAAGATTCCACATCCAGACGGTCCTTGCAGTCGAGGAACGAAGCACCGACGAACACCTTGCTACAAAAACGCTGGGGAAAAAAAGATTATGTTTTTAATAAAACTTCTTTATAACCCTTCTTTAGATATAGATGACTTGCTCTTGTACTGCTCCTGATAGCTGAGAACACATAACAAGTTGAACAACAGGTAATGCACTGATGGGAGGTGTAATGACTGATCTTGCTTGCAAGAAGGAACAAGTTTGAATTATAAATAAGAACATTTTGTGGAAATGAAGAACCTGTCTCACTGGACAAGTTAAATATTAACATGTTATATTTTGTAAAGCATGCTCCATCCAGTCAAAGTTCTCATCTATCTCATCTCATCTATCCAGGATGATACCTTATCTCCACAGCTCTGCACGTCACTCAGCTCAGGCTCCTCACACGTCTCTGATGGTTCATCCACCTTGAAGGTTTCAGCAAAGTCTTCCAAAGACTGACTAGATCCTACAGTACAGTACAGTAGAGTCAGTCACTAATTGTATCCATCTCACTCAATTTGTTGCCATTTTTATGAGAATTGCAATTTGTTTTTAAATTCCAGGAAGAACAGTTTTCTATATGAAAAGCAAGTTGTTGTTGTTTTTCCGCTGAGTAGTGTCAATGTGAAATTAGTTTGTCTCTTCTTAGAGTTGGAAACATGAAGTCAAGCTACAGTGTATATTTATGGTTTGAATTACAAGGGGGTTAAGAGAAGCTAGGCTCCACTGAAAGCATAATTTGAGATTTTCAGGCAGAGGTCTGAAACAAGCGACAGACTTTTCTCTATAATGGAGTCCCTGAAATATATATTAGTAAAAAATATGTCTGTTTGTTTTTCACTCATTAAAATACCAATTTCAAGTATATATGTCTCCAATGGTCTCCACTAATTAACACAATGCTGTGTCTAACTGCTGTGACAATTCAGATGATGACGCAGCCCTCAAGTCACATATGTTTTAACATTAACGTTTTTAACATTACACACAGATGTCCACTTTATTTTGTGGCTGTAAGACAGACAGAGGAGAAGGACAGGAAAGTGACAGCCCAGCCATGGCAAGAGAGACACACACAAACATAATGGAAAATATAGCTCCCCTCCATAAGCCTGCAAAGAATCTTACCCTCCTTCTCAAGATCATTGGATGAGCCGTCAAAGTTTCCACAGAGTCCACAGACCTGGTTCTTGTATTTGTCGTCAATCTCGATCTGTGAACAGAGCCCAAACATATAGTAGTGATTGCCAAGATCACAAGTTTAGACTTACAGATTTATGATTCATGGATGTCTTTTAGGATCGCAACATAGTATGTAGAAAAGTTTGAATTGTGTAATTTTTTCTGTGTAATCCATTTGGGAATTAAACAAACAGCTCATGTACCAGAAAAAGAAGGGAAACTGGTATATATCACACAGCACCTTCTTGGTTAGCAGTGTGTGGTGTCTGTCATAGAGGAGAGACACATTTAGTTTGTAGCTAGTGCGTCATTTACTCTGCAAATAAAAGGAGTCAGCTGTAAATTTCACTAATTTCCAATCCCAACAATACCAAGAACAATTAAGCAATGACCATCGTGAAATAATTATATTTTTCGGAAAAATCTCTCATTTCTTTATCAGAAAATCCTTTAATCGCCGATGTCCTCATGAGGTAATGCACTCAGCCACATGTTAACTTAAAGCAGCTATTTGCATTGTGGTTTTCAGGTTCAAGTTTTTCATGTTGTTTGTGGATCTGCCGAGGGCAATGTGTATTCCACAAACTCACCTAGTGACTCTCTGAGTGAGCCTTGATCAATATTTGTCAGACCTTTCACTGCTACCTCAGCTACCGGGGTAGTTGTTTTTTTCAGCCAACTTTGTCTGTGTTAAAACAGACCTTAGTGAGCCCTGCCACAGGGGCGAGTGACTGATTACCTCAAACAAAACTGTCACGTGTAAAATATTTCTCTGAGCCCTGGAGACTGTTTCATATAAAACATTATTCTTCAAGACTCAGTCATGGCTCTCATATGTCTTTACATTCATAAAACAGCACTACAGTGGTAAATACAGGTTCTAACCTACTGACATAAAGCAAACATTCAGACTCTTTTAAAGTGCAGGCTGCTGTGCACACCTAATCTAATTGTCTACTTTTATCAACTTGGTCTGTGAACAACTGCGGTGGCTCTCAATGGCTCAATGAGCTGAATGGCTCTTATATATGGTTTTAAAAGCTTTGGATAAGAGTAGAGTTTCTGTTGCAAAGATAAGCTTTATCAGACTGTGGTAGTCCAGATAACACTTGTTAGAGAGATAGATTGGTCATGAAAAGAAAACATCAGCTTTATTCCTCTAACAAGTAAATTGATTTGAGGCCAAATATGTTCTTTTCTATGCATACGTCTTGACTTATGCCCCAGGCGTATGCAGTTCAAAACATTCAGATCCTGCTAAGCTGTTTACAGCAGGGTCACAGTGTGTAACCTCTGTGTTTAAAATGTTATCAAAATACACGTGAGCGCAAAAGTTCATGTGTGCAAGTGCGAGGGTGTTCTCCATACATCCAGGGAGTCATCCAAGTTCCAGATGGCCATGATTCCCAGCTTGGCTTCGACAGTGATACTAGACATGGTTCCCTTCACAGTCACCCCGAACGTGACGAACGGCAGAGACACTCTGCAGCAAAACGCACAGAGTTAGTGTGACAATGAGCAGCAGCTGACACATAGAGGCAAACCTCTCTCGTTTCAACTGTGGGTGAGAACAAATCATTAAAAGATTTTTTCAATGATCACTGAACACTACAGTGGTCTCCATCCTTCAGGTCAGAAACAAATGTTAGAAACCTACACAACTTTGTCTTTCTTACTTCTATTTGCTGTTGCATGCAGCGAATAGTCTCAAAGTATTAATGATTGCGGATATCAGTAAATGTAAAATGTTAAAAAAGTTCTAGGTCATAAACTGTCATTAATGCCAATGCCCATTAAATGACTTCAGATCATTTAGTTCAATGTTACTACTAAAATAGTCATCAAATCAGGTTGAAATGATGACAAATGAAGAGTAACTGAGAAGTTCTATGCACACTTTACTTTATCACAGTGTGAAAATCCGCCTGTAGGTTGAAATGAGTTTGAGTAGTGACAGTGCCACAGTCTACTGCTGTTGCTTCTGTGCCACTGGCAGACACTGAAATCCTGTCAATCGCATAAAATACTTGTCCAAGTGACGTGTGGGTTGTAACTCTTGATGATCAATGACGATAAAAAACAATTGTTTGGCAAAAATTTTACTTTGAAGTGATCTATGATTATTATTCAAGTGATTGAGTTTAGTGGTTTCCAAATGTCCTCTCTTGACGTGCTTCTTCGCCCTTTATAAACAAGATGGTTTATTTTTATAATATAAAAATTGACATCAATACAACATAATTTATACAAGACATGCTGATTGTTGATATTTCAAATTGGTCTCTATTACTCCTCTTCGGGCTATTCTGCTCCGTTTTACTCCCCAATGGAATACTGAGTTTTTTTCCTTTTAACTGACTCTGATTGATTACTGTGATAATCAATAACTAGACATTAGAATCCCACTTCAAATATTGTCCTCTTAAACACTAATACATCATGTGCATTTAATTTGAATGATGAATTTCACCAGAATTTTTGAGCAACACTAGAATTGTAGCAGAAATTCAACACAAAGTATGACTGAACATATTGGGTACCGAGTGTCCCGGATGGATGCATTTCATTTGTCTGGACTGAACTTACATCTTGCCATTGACAATCACTGCCTTTTTAGAGAGCTCCACCACTGTGCCCTCCAGCTTCAGGATGATGTTGCTGATGGTGACTGATGTGCCGTCTATCTTGCGCCTCATCTGGATGTTGAAATTTTCAAAGTTGTCCCCACACTGCGAGGCCAGGACATGGTTACAGGTGGAGGCCAATTGGAAGAAATGTCCATCGAAGGTCTTGAAGTGATAGTGTCCCCATGTCGAACAGACTCGGTCGATGTGAGATGCATTAGCTACAACAACATTAACATTAGAACATCATTTTGAAGAATTACAAAGACATCAATTTTGGGTATTTGCACAGTTACCTGAATCCATGCTTATCTTGTTTGCAGAATCAATGATGTTAACTGTAGGGAACAGAAGAGATACTCATTTTGAATTTTACCACAGTTATTATCTGATATTCTGAATCTGCTTGTTCTGACACTCCATTAAAACTTATACTGAATATTATAATCAACCCAGAGATTACATATTATTCAATAAACTGGTTCTATTGTTGATATCTTCAATTCATTAATATTCCATATCGAAAAGTTATTGTTGATATTTGGAATAAATGAGAAAATACCATAATGTATTTTATATAAATATTTCTAAAGTTTCTCATACTATTTAATAGACAAATACAAAGTAAATGTCGAAGTTATCCAAACAAGGTTCAATTACAGCTACAGGTTTAAATGGGATAACTAACTTCTCTTTTTTCACCATTCAACAAAATATACATCAATAGAATCAGTCGCTTGTTTTCTCAATGATTAGCTCCAATCGTCTTTTAAATTTCAATCACTCACCAGTCTGAGTGAGGGAGCCGACCAGCAGCTTTAGGTATATGAGCCCTAATGCGCATTGGAGTCCTGTAGTCCCCATGTTGATCCCAATGACTGACCCAGTATGATAGGACTCACCTGAAGGATGGATCCATTTATAGCCTGTCAGTCAAGGTGGAGCTACACCGCTTCCTTCAGGGAAGAGAGACAGAGAGAGAGAGAGAGAGGGAGAGAGAGAGAGAGAGAGAGAGAGAGAGAGAGAGAGAGACTCACCTCTTAAATAAATATCGAAATGCGCAAAAGGTTACTATTTGTTTTTTCATCAAACATGTCATCAACTCCATCACCGCACCAAGCAGATTGTTCAGGTCTCTGATGAACTGCACAAAATGTTTGGCATGATATGTTGGTGATGGAGCTTTTCTCAATTCATTGTCTAATCTTCATATCTTTGTTCACGTTATTAAGAATAATCAATGCTGACGTTTAAAAAGTTTTCAGTATTTATCCACAACCACTATCCTGAGTCCTGTCTTTTTTGTCCCTTGCCCCTAACTGTATACTTCATTTACCATGCATGGGTATTGTAGAATTTGAGAATAAAAAGAGATAGAATAATTAAAGAGTAAAAGAATGGCATTTTTTATATACATTATGCACTATAAGGATGCCACATCTGCTAGATGCTAGGATGAGTTGAAGATGAGTTTTATCTGGATGGCAAATTGTGTTTAATCCCAAAAATTGAGAATTTACACTGACATGGGATGCTTCAAATTTCAATTTAGAAGAAATTCTTCAAACAAAATCTTAAGCCATCTGAATGATTTGAAAGATCTTTGGCAACAGTGTGCATGGATCAAAAACTTCATTTATTAGAGAAAGATGATACAGACTGTGAATGTTGGTTAAAAATAAAATCTGATCCACATCTGGAAAACATGCTTCTGGATCTGCCCAAACGCAAAATAATATCCTGAGTTACTGTATTTCCCCAAATGTGGAATGATTACTTTGAAAGCCACAATCAGCGAGCTTGGAGTAGATGGTATTCAGTATTACTAAGCGTTGGGTGCAATAACAATAACTATCTTTATATAGTAATGAGGAATTATTATTGCTCAGTTTGAAGCGCCCAGTTAGACAGCCAATTTTTTCCCCAGTTGGACGAGATGCAGCTGAGTGCCACACACATACAACACACTGATGTGCACCTGATTGACAAGTACACAGAGAGGAGGACTGTTAATGTCGACTTCCGCCTGCCTGCTGTGGACAGTATGAACTTTAGGGATTTTGTCTGATGGTCCACTGAGCCACTGATGTGTGTGGAATTTTCCCAGTGCTTCTGGTTGTGTGTGTGTGTGTGTGTGTGTGTGTGTGTGTGTGTGTGTGTGTGTGTGTGTGTGTGTGTGTGTGTGTGTGTGTGTGATAGAGAGAGAGAGAGAGAGAGAGAGAGAGAGAGAGAGAGAGAGAGAGAGAGAGGGAGTGGGGCATCTACAATAGAGCAACAGGACAAAACATTATGTTAGGTGTATTGGTTCATTTTGAAACTGTGTCAGGTCAAATTAGACTTAAGAAGAAACATTGTTAAGAATAGGGGTAGGCACTAAGGAGCTGCTCAGACCCAGTATTAATATCTGTCCTGACAGATTCGATCCCAAGTGAACATCTTTAAGTTGGTCTGTTCACACCTGGTATTAGAATTTGTCCTGAATGTGTTGTGTCCTGTGACCACTTGTGATCAGATCTCCTTTGACAATGTTTTTGCAGATAAACATATTTCAATTGTGTCCTCAATGATTCATGGGCGTGTTCACACTTCAACCTCAAGCAGTCCACTTCTGATTGGATCACTTCAGATGGATACAATTTAATGTTGCCATAGGTCACGGTATGTGATCCTGTGTGTGTTTTGTGTTTATATTGAAAGCCCATAGGACACATGTACCTGGCTCAGCACTGTTCAAGTTCAGCTCTGTGATGGTCGACCTGCATGCCACACACTCAAAGGCAGTGACACCACATTTAGCTTTTATCAGATAAGGACCCACCTCGTTAACTGGATTATTTCACAGCTTGGAAGAAGCATTGCATTTAAAATTGCTTTCCGTCTGTATAGACAACTTTATTTTGGCATCCACAAGCAGTGCATCAACAGCGCAAATCCCCCCAACTGAAGATGCTTTCAAGCAACATGCCGGAGCCCAGGCTACAAACTCAACATTCTAAACACTAGGGCAGCCTAATAAGAACTCGTACTTAGACACTTGTAGGAATAAGTTTTCACACTGTAAAACATTTGGTTGTGGTTTCTCACTTTGAGAGATTTGAGCAACTGCAAACAACACAAACTACAGGCAGTCCTGTCTGATGACACACAAAAACACAACAAAGCTGTTGTCTATTCAGAAATTATGTATTTTGGGAAATGTTTTCAGGTGTGTTGTCATATTGTCTTTCGCAATATGTGTTTTCAGAATTTGTGTGATTTGTGCAATGTTGTATTTTATGAAATGTCATGTTTAGACCCTCAGGGCCACCATAGTTTTCAGTTTTCATATCCTAGAGCTTCACTTATAGAGGATAATGATGCACATTGCTTTAACTCTTGCTTTACTACTAAGAAAAAACAGATTAAATTTAGAAACCTAAAAACCTGTTACAAATTAATTTTGGCAGGGACTTGTTCATGTACAGACCAGACAAATCTGAACATCATCTGTAGCAGCTACATGTTTGTATAATTCTCCTGTCCCCAAATTTGTCTTGGTTAATTTACCCAAATATAATAAATAATATCTATAATATAGATATAATATCTATGGCTATATCTATATCAATGGCTTTTTGAGTATTCAAGACAACTTAATTATCAGCGGCCCACACCCACCACTCAATCAGCGATAGTATTGCACACAGTATTGTTCAAAGGTTAACATGATGCTGTGTTGCTCTAAGGAGGAGAAGGTTTGTTAGGCTTGTGTTGATGAATGACTAAGCTCCCTAAGTCCAGGATATGCATCCTGTAGTGCATCTTTAATAACCCTACTCTGTTTACCAACTAGAGTGTTTGTGTTGTGTTACTAAGGTTTCTTCCAAATGCCATTCATTCAATTGTGCCTATGCATAAAATGTCACGTAGTCTTGCAAGTTTTTACAAAACAATTCAAATGTATAGTTTGAATTCTTGCACATGCATTAGCCTACACTAATCAGCCACGCTAAACTATGTGCCTGTGGTCTGTTAAGAAAGAGCTCAGTCGGTGATCTTGCATGTTTTCATGGCTTGAATTAAACTAAAACACACTGATAAGACACAACAATACATCTAGTTACTGGTTTTAATGTTGTGACTAATTAGTACAGTGATCAGAAGGGGTGGTCTGTTCTGTCATCTTTCCATTTTGTAAGAATCTTGATGGGTCCTCTCCCAGCAACGGGTTTCAGCTCGTCTCATGAATGTTCAGTTGGACTAAGGACAGGACTAAGATCCGGCCCCTTCCAGTCTCAGCTGCTTTTAGAAGTACAGTATATTCTATATAGTCACTATCCTGTTGGAGGTCCCTGACACAGAATGATTTCATTGCGTCCTGCACAGATTTTGCAGCAAATGTTTCACAGAATAGGTAGACTGTTTTCTTTGAAAACTTCATTTTTCTTCTGTGAACACAGATCTGATATGACTTTACAAAAAAGCTCTCATTGTGCTTGATCTGTCCAAAGGACGGTCTCCATGAAGTATTTTAGAAAACTATCATCTGGGTGTTTTTCTATGGAGGCCACTTCAGTTCAGACAGCAATATATGGTTTGATTGGACACTGTTGTACCTTCACATTTGATGTCAGTTCGTTTCTAGTTTCAAGTTTTCTTTTTACATTTGAACTATTTCTCTGTTCAATCTGAGGACCATTTCCTTCTTGTGGTTGGAGAAATGGAGGTTGGCTACAGGCCAAAGGACTTTAAACATCTTAATAATATTAGTAACTTGGTCACAGAAGACTGAAGCTGCTTGAAGGCTCTTGTTTTTTGTTTGGCAACCATCTATATCAATAGTTTGACATTATTAAATAGTCAGGAGAAAAATAACAGCTCTGCTGCTAATAACAGCCTCCTCCTGTTGGATTTTTGTCCCTGCTGATGGTGAGGGAGGAAGCATTGAGCTTCCAAAATTTGCCCTGGGCAGGATGTTTATTTTAATTATCATGGCTTCACAGTGAGTTCAGCTGTTTGGACAATACATTTCTAATCCTGAATCAACTTTGTCAAGTGTATTGCAAACATTTAGTTTATTGTCTGAATTGAGGGGAAATTTCTATCCTCAAATAAGTGAATACATTTTAGTGACTGGAATGGAGGCCGGGGTAGGTCTCATCCCATGTTTCAGTGTAACAAAGCCGATGTCTGCCAGTTTACTTTAAAACCAGATAGCCTCCTTGCTGTATTGCTCAAAAATAATTTCTGTGGAAAGCATTGCACTGGTTGTCAATATACAATAAAACATCGCCAGGATATAATGACAGATGATGATATACCTGTGTTTTCGCTGCTCTGCTCTGGTGGCCCATTCTGTGTGAATTTGAATTTGATATCTTCTTTTAAAGTGATTTATATTTTCATTTTTAAAAGTTTATATCTTTTCAAGGCTTTTTGATTTTTAAGTCAACTTAGTGTTTAGATGTTGAATATTTTGTCTGTGGGTCTAAAAGTTGAACAGCCACAGAACCTTGATTGTTTTCTTAAAGATGGTTTCCACCCCTGTCCATCGGTTTGTTGGTCTATCAGTAGAATCACACAAAACTACTAAACAGATTACCAAGAAACTTGGTAGAAGGACAGAACATGTGCTAAGACAGAACCTATTACATTTTTGCATGGATTCAGCTATTTTTTTAATCATTTTCTTTAACATTGCAAGATGGAACATTTTTTTGGACAATTTTCACCAGTGTCCCATGGGAATAGAGCATGGACTTTGGTGAAAAAATTAGGCATATTTAAGGTATGATATCTATGATTGTGTGCAGTTTGATGTAGCTTGATTTAATTTAAGGAGACAATTGGGCCTTTGCAGAGGTACAAGCCTACAGAGTGTTATTCCAGTTTGCTAACTTGTTATCGGACTCCTTTTCAGTCAGTGTGGGAATTGTTCAGATATGTCCTGATTGCGTCTTTCACAAGATACACTGTTGCCTCTACTCTCTAAGTGCTTGGTCTTTAAATCAGAGTGTTGTTGATTGGTCAGTCACAAAAAATTGCTTTCATTGACGTATTGAGTTATACAAATGTTAAATAAAGTAAACATCCTTGTTTACCAAGACTCCTATGAATACCTGTTTTCTCCACCCCTTGTTCTGTGCTCTGACTTGGGGATGTGTACTGTGTGGCACCACCTTTCCCAAAGGCACTGTGTCACACTGATGAATTCATATTTATGTTCCTGGATAAACGGGGCATCGCTTCTTCTGCAACAATGAAGTTAAAACACCACGTTTCGTCGTAATCTGTGGGAAAAACGTTGGTTCGGCGCCATTCGCATTATCATTGGCTGTTCGTGTTGTCCGTCAAAACATGGACGTGATGAGTTCTATCAATGTTATATCGACGTCTCTTAAATTTCTATCGAGGAAAAGTTATATCGCAATAATTATCGATATCGTTTTATCTCTCTCTCTCTCTCTGACTCTGCTGACGTTACTGACAGAGCTGCTAAAAACTGTAAAAAAAATAACTTCACGGTCAAAATATGTATTAAAAGACTAAGTGGACTGATGTTTATTTATCACAAGTCATATCATCATCGCGATATTCAACAAGGTTATCACATATTGCCTGTTTTCCTAATATCGTGCAGCCCTGGTTCGAAGGAATAGGAAGTGGCATCCTTCCAATGACAGATTCACTATTTATGCAAACGGGTAAAAAAAGGGCTTAGTGATTCTGATTTATTTAGAAGATTATCTATACAAATCGTGTTTAAATTATTGATCAGACAGTGTGATGGTCATTGCATGAAGTCAAACTCAATGGATGGTGTGCAAAAAACATTACTCACAAAATAAGAAGCTTTGCAGCACCTTCTGTGGTCAAATTAAAACAAAATGAATAAGTTTGGATCAGATAGGGTCCAGCATGTTTTGCTTGGAAAGAATAAAAGGTGTTGGGAAGAGGACATTTATAGATGGTACTATGCAGCTTTGTATTCACAAGTACAAAATGAAAAGACCTGAGTTCAGTTTTTTTAATGTCATGCTACAAAAGACAAAAAAGGTAGAACTTTTTCAGATTTTCAAAACATTGTTCTAATCTATTATTTGTCAACTGTGTCGTGTTCTTTTATCCCGAGGTATGAGAAGAGCCGGTCTCGGTTTGGTTCAACAAGTATTTATTTAGAGGCAATGAAAAGGTACAGCATAGTTATGAAAAGGTACAGCATAGTTATGAAAAGGTACAGCATAGCTATGGGCACTCAATGCACAGCCTCGGCCATCTAGTAGCACGGGGTAGTCAAGGGTCGCGCCGAACGGACGGCGGGTGCAATACTTATAATACTAGGTAGAACTTCATTGGTCAATAACGAGGGGGAGTCGCCGTGGTTTAGACTTGGCTCTCCCTTGATGGTGCGCAGGCGTGGTCCCAGCCTCTTGGTACTGGAATCCGCCAATGATGAGGAGCCGCACGCAGTTTCGCCCCTCCTTTGACATTTGTGGGCAAATCTTCACATTTCTGACAGTGTTTGGTTTTGTGTATTAAAAACAAGCTTGTGAGTCTTCAGTAGTTTTGCAGATACGGTGTTTTTGTTCATTGGAGTGAGGAACATTGTGTTCCTGCTTTATCGGCTGTATGTTCTGTGTGCGTAAGCATGCGTATTTTCTAGACAAGACAACGCCTTTCCTATCTGTCCTTCAGAACCTGGGGTAGCTGCTTGATTTCTTTCTAAGGCATAGGTCACAGTGTCTTAATGAGCACAGTGCATTCATGTATGTGTGATGTTGAATAAAGCTAAGGGAATACTGTAATATATATATATGTTAGGTATGAGAACAAGTTTAAGTACAGTGTATTGTATGCCACGGATTACAGTCCTAACAAATCCCTCCTTTCACACCATTTTATGGTGTGAACAACTTACTGGGGATCATCCACGAACTCCTCAACCTCCATCTCATCCAATGCAAACCCATCATCATCATCATCATCATCAAAGGCAACTGATAGGGTGGGGGATGGGGCATGTTTTCCTTGGTCAGAGCCATGGTGATGAGTCTGTTGAGCAAGGTCCTAAAGCAAGGGATGCAGCAGCAGCCACAGGTGACTAGGATAGCTGCAAAGATAGCTAGGGAGAGGAGGCAGGATGCAATTAGCCCTTTCCATTTGCCGAATGCAGTGTTCATCCAGCTATCTAGGGGCTTGTTAATTCCAGAGTCTGCGGCCATGTCCTGTGCCATGGTGTGTAAGGCGGAGAGGGCCCTGGTCACCGAGCCATCAGGGGCGGTATTGCTGGGGATAAATGTACAACAAGAACTTCCTATCATAGTGCACACACCACCTTTTTCTGCCAGTACGAGGTCTAGGGCCATTCGGTTCTGTGTGACCATAAGGGAAGTAGGGGCGAGCTGTTCGGATAGGCCTGTTATGGCGTCTCGAGTAAGGTTGGTGAGGCGTTGGAGATTGAAATGGACGTAGTTAATGCGATCCACGTTTTTGTTGGGAGTTACCCATATCCAGATAGACTCAAATCCCGCTGCAATTTGATCTGCTAATTTATATTGGTCTGGAACACCCCGAGGAATCCCTATGGCATCTATGTATGTGGGTGAGTCCCTATTTAAGTCAAAATGCGTTGTTCTTCGTCGGCGGGTGCTAGTGGGTTGTCCTGGGCGGGGAGAGAGGATAGTCAAGGGCATGGCCAGTTGAACAAGTGTGCAGGAACTCTTCCAGTTTGAAGGAAGGCGGTTCCTCAAGCGTTTCCCTCCACAGTACCAGAAGAGGTCACTGCGGGCCCACTCCAGCTGTGTGGCGTTGTGCCAGTCGGTAACATTGATGTTTCTAGAACACCAGGAGGGCGGCATTGAACCCACCTCTCTGTGAGATGAGTTACCTTGTTTAGTCAGACACGTGTAATTTCCCTTTACTGGAGTAAATATAGGGGGCAGCGTGTTGTTTGGCGCCGGGGGAAAGAGATGACTGAGAGTAGAACATTTGGCGGGACTGGCTTCCATGTGTAAGCCATACATGCAATCAAAACCGGGTCAATCCGAGTCTATCAGTAGGGGGGCCGGGGTGGTGGTTAAGGTGGGCCGGGGCTGACTGCAGACTATATAATTAGTGAGGTTTTGGGAACGGGCAGTAAAATGGACCCATTTTAGCCATATGTTTTCATCAGTGTATCCAGTCTCTATTTCTATCACATCTTCAACGGTACTTGCGTCCTAATACTGTACCGCAGGGGAGCTGGGTGGGGATGGTAGTGGTGAGGTGGATTCAGGGGGAGAGTTTGTGGAGCTAGTAGTAGAGTTATCAGACGGGGAAGGGGAAGGCTGAGTTCTAGGGGAGGAGGAACGGACGTCTACCCCAACGATGCCCATGGGGTCAGCTCCTGTCATTTCTACTCCTAAAACAAAATAATAAGGACTTGTCAGTGCCGCTTTTTTAGTCAATTTGTTATAGTGGAGATGTCTAAGAGTCTATTGTCGGGGGAGCCGGCAGACGTGATCCTCCGGGTGAGGGTGATGTTTCTTTGGAGCTGTCCTAAGGGGGTTTGTGCATTGTATCTATGGGTGTAACCTCTGGGGCCTGTGTTCCACAAAACGTGTTATCAAAGGTTTATCATTTTGCATTCATCTCTAAACCATTGTTTTTTATATATGATATCAGGAACCATATGAACATGTGATGTACAATGCAGAAAAGTCATTTTTCATTTCTAAGCATGTGATTGCTTCTAATATCAATGTGTGTGTGTCAGTGACATTTGGTGTGTCACTTTCATGTATGTGTGGTGTGGGTGCGATACCATGTATCTCAGGCGTTGAAAGAATCAGAGTTTCCACCGCTCTCTCCTGGCCCCCCTCCTCAAATCTGCCTGAGCAGCTGCACCTCGTTCCTCCGGACACTCCCTCGCCCAATGTCCCCTCTTTCCACACCTGTAGCAGGTGTCTGCTGTTCTGTTCATGGAGGAATACAGGGCGGAGGTCAACGGCTGGGGCTGAAGCCACTTCAGGTCTCTGAAGAAGGGCACAGTCAAGATCGTGGTCCACTCTGACACACTGAGGCACTGTAGGATACAAAGAAAACTTTTTCTGTGCAGATTTATCTGTTCGTTCACATTCATTGGCCATTTTATCACATTCATTCCCTTGGGTAGCACACTGCATTTGTAATGACAAAGCAACAGTTGCAGGCGTATGCTTTTTATGTAGATGCAATGAGGAGATGTGTGTGTGTGTGTGAAGAGCTGAACTGTGTGAGTGTGTGTGTGTGTGTGAACTATGTGTTGTGAGAACTACGTGTGTGGACTGAGTGAATATTAAAATCCCAGGAGATAAGACACAGACACATGCTGAAGGCCTCTTCGGGGTCTTGTTGGGGGAGACGAGCACAGTCTCACATTTGTGGCTCTGATGTCATTTTGCCAGTTACACAAGCAGAAATAGTATGCATAAGCAGAGATAATATTTAGTGTGGTATAATGGTAAAATGTTTCCATTACATTCCTCCCTTTTGATCATAAAATGATCACAACATCAGATACAAAATTTACTTGCAAAATGTCAGCACATATTATATCTAAGGGTGAAAATCTCAAGTAAAATTCTTAAATAGTCTTTATCTTCCAATTCTAAAAATAAAGAAAATTAAATAAATAAAGAATTTCTGTGTGGAAATTGCTTCTTCACTCCAAATTCGATCTCTATTCAGTTAAGGATATATCATTTCACAGTACCAATTTTGCTTGGATATGTGTAACAGTGCAAGGAACCCTCTAATTTTGTGCACTATAAAAAATATTATGGTTGGTGGTCTCGATAGCAAATTTTGTTGGATTATATATTGTCATAACTCTAAAACCATTTTAGGAAAAATTATATTATAACATAATCATGCAAGTTCACCTTTTCAAAGAGCAATGAACATTATTCAGTCTGACATTTGAATTTGAATTTTGAAATATTAAAATATCCTTGTTTGAATAAAACATAAACAAAACAAATAAAACAAACATCTAATAAAACAATACAAAAAACATAAATAAAATAAACAACTCCAACTAAAATACCAGATAAGATGGACTCTCTAGTCCCATTAACGAGAATTGCTCTTGAATACATAAAAACATTTGACACAGGATATATGTTACCAGCTCAGTAAACTGCTTCTCCAATTGAATTGTTAAAATACCAAACATTCATATTGTACAATTCCAAAATTATTGGGACAATTACTAACTGAACTTTTTACCTTCACAACCTTGGGATAAGAACAGTTTAATAATCATGTCAAATAGGAGCACTAAAATTGATTAAACAAAAGATGTGCTCAAACATAAAGTTAAACTGGGAATTAAATATTTGAATTCAATACAAAGTATTATACAGAATTCGTCACAAAAAAATCAACAGTCTTGTAAATCATTTAGAATGTCTTAATTATCTATGGAGTTAAAGCAACGGAAACACATTTATTAGAATTATAAGAATTCACTGTCTGATTACTAGAAATCACACTTGTAACAGAAATCATGGAAAGCAGTAGGGATTTGTCTCAGGTAGAAAAAAATAAATAAATTGATGGCCTCACCCACAGGGGTGAAGTCCTGCTATCTCCATCGTCATTTACATTATCTGCATGTTTCTCTTTGCTCATATGGAACTCAGAGGTGCGTAGCTGACTTTAAAGTACAGTATACAAGCTTATATTTGGAAATAATCAAGACAAGACATACAGATAGACCCTCCTTTTGTGGTCAACGTATTACTTTAAGATTTTGAGGAGGAGTCGGCCAAATCAGTGGCTACTTCTCGTAAAGACCGAGAAGGTGGGTCAGTGGGTACACAATGTGTGAGGTGGTGCCAAATTGCTCCTGTTTTTTTCTTTTACTCGGATTGCATGTGAGGTACACTCTGTTACCTCCCAAGGTCCTGTCCACCTAGGGTCGGGCCACTTTCTCCGTGGGGGTCTCGTCAGAACGTCCGGCAGCCGCCTGGACCTGTGCAGACAACTTCAGTAAAGTTAATTAAGGCTTTCATGTAGTCAGTCAATTTCTCCTGACATACATCCAACCCGGGTCCATACCCAGGGTCTCGAGGAGGCCCTGGCATGGGCCGTCCTGTGAGAGCTCATGTGGGGATGGATGGGTGACACCATTGGATGAACTTCTTATTGACATGAACGCCAAGGGCAGTGCTTCAACCCACGACGAGTGAGGTGTTGTGACATGCTAGTGCTGTGACACGTTGCTGTAATATGTGTGTATCTGTGTGGGTCGGGGTTGGTCGTGTTGGTATGTCAGGGGTGTGTATCTCTAACTGTAAAAAGTTCCCGTCATCATTTGTCTCTTAGTGGAAAAAAAAAATAATAATTTAAAAAAATGTTTAAAAAATAAATAAATAAAAAACACAAGCCAATCCAATGATGTCAAACCAGTTGTAACCCGAGCTGTAATGTCCTTTGGTCTCCCCCAGGTGGGGGCCTTGTTTTATCCCTAGCTGTAATACCCTTTATCAGCCCCCAGATGGAAGGCGTACTCCGCCTCTAGTTGTACTTCCTTTTATCCGCCACCAGATGGCGGCCTCGCTCTATTTTTCTTTTTTCCTTATTTATTCTGTCTCTGTCAGCCGGGTGACTTTCCTCTTTTTATCTTTTCCTAATTCCCTTCTCTCTCGTTTTCCACACACACTTTTTCATTCACACTTGTATCAGACTTAGTGTTGTGTCACCATAGTTCCTTCACATGAGTTCATATTAAGACTACTCAGATCAGTTCCATTACCCAAATCATCACGTTTTTCATTTACCTATGTAAAGAATTTAAATTTTTTATTTTAAATATTAGTTACCTTAAGTTCTTCAATCAATCTCCAAAACACTATTGTAAGGAGAAAATAGGAAATTTAGTAATATCCACACATTCAGACCTCTTAAATCTTATATTTTTTATATTGTCAGTTTTTTTGGTCTCTGTCAGTCTTTTTTATCATAGTCAGTCTTCGTAACATGTTATGGCCTTGGCGTCTTTTAATTTGTGCCCCATTCAAGCAACGGTGTGTCTGGCTAGTTAAGCTCCTCACTCGTCAGTGCCGGTAGCCCCTTCCTCCAGGAACACACCCTAATCCTAGATTAGGTTGCACGGATGCAATCTATTGCATGAATCGTCTGTCTTTTCTCCAATCTGAATTACTTTTAAGGGTTCGTGCGTCACAGACTTTAAGTGTGGCGCCCGTCCCGCGCAGGTCCTAGACCTCGCTTTTAACCTCGTTTCTGTTGCGCCAAGACAGGGTCCCAAACCCCGCACAGACCTCTCACAGGTCATTCCCTTTCATAGGGTCCCAGACCTCCCACAGGTCATTCCCTTTATTTCACATAGCCTTTCATTGCTTCCAAAAAACACAGAACTTTATTATTTTACCTTCTTTCTCCTCTCCGCACACTCACAATCTATATCAATGCCTATATAACTAATGCAGAATTTGTTTTAACAGGTTTCTGCTTACCTTTTAGTTTGGCGCCCGTGAGTATGTGTGAATCGATCGGAGCGGCCTCAACCTTTGGGTCTCCGGTCTTTCTGGTCAAAACTTCTCTTCAGGATCACGTCGGGGTCACCAATTTTTGTTGTGTTCTTTAATCCCGAGATATGAGAAGAGCCGGTCTCGGTTTGGTTCAACAAGTATTTATTCAGAAGCAATGAAAAGGGTACAGCATAGCTATGTGCACATAGCTATGGGCACTCAATACACAGCCTTGGCTAAGTCAGTAGCATGGGGTAGTCAAGAGTTGCCCCGAACAGACGACAGGTGCAATAATTATAATAGTAGGTAGAACTTCATTGGTCAATAACGAGGGGGAGTCGCCGTGGTTTAGACTTGGCTCTCCCTTGATGGTGCACAGGCGTGGTCCCAGCCTCTTGGTACTGGAATCCACCAATGATGAGGAGCCGCTCCCAGGTTCGTCCCTCCTTTGATAGTAGCTGGGCAAATCTTCACATTTCTGACAGTGTTTGGTTTTGTGTTTTAAAAACAAGCTTTGACCCGGCTGAAGCCTTGTGAGTCTTCAGTAGTTTTGCAGATACGGTGTTGTTGTTCATTGGAGTGAGAAACATTGTGTTCCTGCTTTATCGGCTGTATGTTCTGTGTGTGTAAGCATGCGCATTTTCCAGACAAGACAACGCCTTTCCTATCTGCCCTTCAGAAGCTGGGGCAGCTGCTTGAATTCTTTCTAAGGCGTAGGTCACAGTTTCTTAATGAGCACAGTGCATTCATGTATATGTGATGTTGAATAAAGCTAAGGGAATACTGTAATATATATATATGTTAGGTATGAGAACAAGTTTAAGTACAGTGTATTGTATGCCACGGATTACAGTCCTAACAGCAGTAGTGTGAATTGATGGGTATTGAAAATCCCACAACCCAAATCATTTTGTATTTCTCATTTGGTTTCAGTGTCACAATCTCTCACTGTATCCAGAGTAACCCAGTTGATTTGCACAGATTCCATCTTTTGTTATGTTGATTTTGTCGCTAAT